>NC_064283.1:50538006-50550575 GCF_019186545.1 Solanum stenotomum | reverse complement strand
AATTGATTTTCTTGCAAGATCGATTTGTGTCCATCTAGTGTTGCTATTAAACTTTAATTTAGGAATAATGTGTTTGTTAAGCATAAGTATCAACACTAGTTGATCCTATAGATGACAAAATTGATTTTCTTGCAAGATCGATTTGTGTCCATCTAGTGTTGACACTTAGCTTTAAAAAGTTGTTAAGTTGTTAAAGTTATAAAGTTGTTAAGTTGTTTGAATAAGTTAAATTAAAAAATATGGTTTTGTTGATGGATTTAGTTGTTGTATTAAGTCAAAACTAAACTAGTTAAAGTTGTTAAGTTGTTAAATAAGTTAAATTAATTAATGTGGTTTAGTTGGTGGATTTAGTGTTGTATTAAGTCAAAACTAAACTAGTTAAAGTTGTTAAGTTGTTTAAATAAGTTAAATTAATTAATGTGGTTTTAGTTGGTGAATTTAGTGTTGTATTAAGTCAAAACTAAACTAGTTAAAGTTGTTAAGTTGTTTAAGTAAGTTAAATTAATTAATGTGGTTTAGTTGGTGGATTTAGTGTTGTATTAAGTCAAAACTAAACTAGTTAAAGTTGTTAAGTTAGTCAGAAAAACAACGGACTGCGTCGCTTTTTGAAAATTAAAAAAAAATGAAAATATAAAAAAAGCAACGTTGTCCGTCGCTTTTTTTTTTAAAAAATCCTTAAAAGAATAAATAGAAAGCGACGCAGTCTGTCACTTTTTAGCGACGTTGTCCATCATTTTTTGAAAAGCGTCGACCCAAAAAGCGGCGAACAAGACTGCGTCGCTTTTCCGTCAAATTTGACCAAAAAAGCGACGCACTCCGTCGCTTTTGACCATCGTTTTTAGGCAGTTTTTTAGTAGTGGGTCATGGTCTAATTTCCTAGAATTAGGTCACGAACTTGCTATTAGGATAGAAATATACTTAATTGTGTTGTCTAGTTAAATGGTGTAAGTGAATTATATTCTTAATCGATTAATTCCATAAGAATACAGGTGAGAAACTATTTTGAATAGGCGAATAGTAATTCGGAAGAGTACAATGAGAAAAAATGATCCAATTACTTAGAAGTCATTGATAATTTGAATCAAATAGATATAACTCAAGAACTCTGTAGAATTGGTGAACCAAACACTACTCTGAAATATTCATCTCTCGATGTTAATTCTAAGCTTTAAAAGTATGTCCTAGATCATTTGCTAGCATAAAATTAATTAGTTTTATATTTTTATAATTGTAATAAATCAAAATCACAATTTTGAAAAAAAAATGCATGATTAGTTGATTGTGCTTATGTGTGCATGCTAGGGATGTACATGGTCGGGTTAGTTCGGGTTTTTCAAATATCAAATCAAATTATTTGTGTCGGATTTTTAAATCTATAAACCAAACCAAACCAATAAAACTCGGGTTTTTCAACCTCGGATTTTTTTGGATTTTTTCGGGTTTTCGGGTTTTTCCGCTAAAGTATTCATACAAACATATAATTTACTTGTACTTCAAATATTTCTTCAGTTCTACCAAAATACAACTATCTAAGGTGTAACTAATACTTATTAAACTTGTTTTAGCATGATTTAGTACTTTTAAATTATGATCATTTTCATTGTGACTTGTTAATTTATAATATTTGTTTTACGCGATTTCATTATTATTATTATTATTAGTTTTTGGATATTTTAGTGTCATTAATCATATCATTATTTGTGTTGTATTCTTAAAAAACACATTAGATAATTGTATTTTGGTAGAACTGAAGAAATATTTGAAGTACAAGTAAATTATATGTTTGTATGGATACTTTAGCGGAAAAACCCGAAAAAACCCAAAAACCCAAAAAATCCAAAAAAATCCAAAAAAAACCCGAGGCTGAAAACCCCGAGTTTTATTGGTTTGGTTTGATTTATAGATTTAAAAATTCGACACAAATAGTTTGGTTTGATATTTGAAAAACCCGAACCAACCCAACCATGTACACCCCTAAATGTATACATAGACCATATCCATGTATTAACCGATTTGAATTTGATTAATCTTTTTCTATTGTATCGATATTCTATGGCAATGCACACACTCAAGACGCTTCCAATTTCTTGGTAGTACATATTTGTATGGCTGGCAACAGGATCGGAACCGGGACTACCGGACCGGAACCGGGCACCACGGGCCGGAAGTGAACCGGAATTGGGACGGACTAGAACCGGTAATTCCGGAAAAAATGAATTTACCCGTCCCGGACCGGTAACGGATCGGAAACCGGGTCCCAACGGTTATAAATTTTTTTTAAAAATTATTAAAATTAAAAAATTAGGAACATTACTCAAATAATATTAAAACTTTTATAATTTTAAAGTTAAAAATTTATACTTTTAAAGTTTTAAATACAAACTTTCAAACTTTAAAAGTATAAAAGTTTAAATTTCACACTTCAAAAGTTTGAATATTTAAATTCAAACTTTAAAACTATAAAACTATAAAACTATAAAAGTTTAAATTTCACACTTTAAAAGTTTGAAAATTTAAATTCAAACTTTAAAACCATAAATTTTTAAATTTCACACTTTAAAAGTTTGAAAATTTAAATTCAAACTTTAAAACTATAAAACTATAAAAGTTTAAATTTCACATTTTAAAAGTTAAATTTAAAGACAATAATAAAAAAAAATTAAGGCGAATAGCCTATACTTAATTAAATAGTACAAGTTGAGTTACAAAATATTAGTAGAGTATTAAAAAATCTAATCTACACAGCCACCTTCTTGGAAGGGTTCTGTTTGAATTAGACCTCGAATTATTATACTCATACTAATAGACATTTAAATTTAATAGTTCATGCTACCAAGGAAATCTTTTTTTAAATCATTTAACATTTCTCTAGTAACATGCTCTGGAATTGGTTGATTAGCTAGTTCCTCCATTGCATCAATGCGGTCGTCACTAAAATCTTGCATTATTTCATCAACGTCATTTTCAAATTTGATCGGTAAAGGTGGACGACCATAACTCCTTCTCTCGCCATTAATCCAATCTCTAAATAGTACCGATATCTCCAAGCTAACTGCTGCTAATGAATATCTATGCTCTCCAATTTGAAATTTTGCTGCACTAAAAGCACCTTTCGAAGCTACTGAAGATGCTTGAATAGCTAACACATCTCGAGCAACCGGTTGAAGTTTTGGAAATCCCTGGCCGCGATTGCTCCACCATTCTAGAAGATCAATAGTAGTAGGTTCTGTATTTTGATTAATATATGCATCAAAATCATTTTTATCATTATGAGAAAGTTCAAGAATACAATCTATCATATCATCAATATTATCTTCATTATTATATCTACTCCTAGAACTTTGAGGCTCTTCATTACGTACTACATTCATTATATTAGAATTATACAAGTCATACAATTTTCTAGCTTCAATTTTTATACTATCTTTAACATCTTGACAACTAGGTGTTTCATCATCTTCACTATCAATACCCAAATTAAAATATATTTTATCAACATTGGTGATGCACCTTCATCTTTGTAATGTGGGTTTAACAAACAAGCGGTTAAATAAATTTGAGGAATAAGAATAAAATATTTTTAAAATTTTTCAATCATTTTCTTAACAGATTCTTCAAATCTTGGTTTATTTTTGAATTTATAAAATTTACTAAAAATAGCACAAATATTGGGTAAAACAGAGCAAATAGTTGGATAATAAAGTGCATATATTATTTTTGTAGTTAAATAAAAAACTTTTAAGAATTCTATAAGTTCTTTTATGTCATTCCAATCATTATCATCAAGTTTATATGTCATATTTGAATTATGAGCATTCCAAACCATTTGTAAATGTTTCTTATGTTCATAAGCGACTTCAAGCATTTCATATAAAGAATTTCATCTAGTACATATTGATTTTGGAATTTTTCTAGGTGGAAGATTAAATTCACGACAACGATTTTCAAAATCTCTACGTCTAGACTTAACTTGACATTTAAAAATAAAATGACATGCAATTTCAACTTTTATGCAACCATCATTATACATTGTTATACCATCTGTAACAATCAAATTATATATGTGCGCATCACACCTGATATGAAAACCATCAATATAAATAGGGCAAAGAGACGACTTTAGTATTTCAACAACAGTTCTATTCTTAGAAGCATTATCTAATGTGACACTACTTATTTTATCACAAATTTCATGGTTTTGTAAAACATCTATAAATGTTTGAGCTATATAACTACCGGTTTTATGCATTTCACAACATTTATTACCTAATTTTTTTTTTGCAAAGTCCAAATTTCATCAATCCAATGCGCAATAATAGTGAAATAATCATTACCATTTACACTACGGCCCATATCAGAAGTAATGACTATTTTACAATTATTATAATAAAATAAACAACTAAGATATTGAAAATGTTGAACTTGATAATCAAAGATAGCCTTTTTAATTGTATTTCTAGTAAAACCTTTAAAATGTGGATTATACACAATTTGAATATAATAATAAAATCGAAATTTTCAGGAAAACTAAATGGCAAACCCATAACAACAATCAGTTTAGCTAATTCTTCAAGATCTTTTTCTCTACTATATGACCGTGTATACTAGAACCAGAAACATTAGAAGGATTTAATTGTATTTGGACCATATTAGAGCCCTCTACTCCTACATCTTCAGGAAGGGTGGTACCATTTTTTTTAGCTTCGGCTACATCTTTAGCATGCAAAAATCATTTTTACAATATGACATTAAATGATTACTCAAATGTCCCGTCCCATCCTGTTTTCCTGCAGTTTTATGATTCATTCTATGTTTACATTTATTACAAATAGATTGTGTTTTATCTTCATTCTGAGTCATAAATTGTCACACAACTGATTTTTTAGCGCATTCTACCTTAGTCCTAGGATGCACGGGGGGAACGGGAGCAGGACAACGAAAGGGGGCGGGAGCCGGGAAAGAGGGATTGGGAGTGGGACCAGTAGCCGATGGTGGCTCAGTTTCATCATTATCATAATCATCAACATTATTATCAAAACTATCAATATAAGCATTAACATCATCATTTTCATCATCTTCAGGTAATTCCTCATCAAAATTACCAAATCTTCTTTGTAAATGTTCATGATAAGGATCTAATCGACTATTACTATCAATATTAAAAAAAGTTTCATCAACATGCGTATAATCATCCATATTTATTCTTAATTGAGAAGTTTTTTTAGTTTTAGATTGAGAAGTACTACCGATTTTTTTATATTTCTTGGATTTTGAGCTCCATAAATTAGTGATCGAATCAACTATGGTTGTTTTACCGTTGTCAACATTGTTTTTACCGGAATTTATATTCAAATATAAAAAAAAGTGAGTAAATTATATGTAATACGAAAATGTAATGCAAAGTTTTAAACAAATAAATAACTAAATAAGTAGAGACTAGAGACTAATTACTCACAAAATAAATAATTAAATGCAAACAAATAAATAACTAAATGAAAAGTGAGTTGGAACGAATGTACCAAACGTCTACTTAAAAAAGTAGACGTGTATCACCGGAAGCCGAAAATTGAAAGTTGAATTTTGAAGCTCCAATTTTCAAAGACCAAATTCGTAATTTAAACGAGAATAAGAGATTAGAGAGTAGAGACTAGAGAGAGTAGAAGATATTTTTGTGAGTGAAAAGAATGAAAGATTGGGGGTATTTATAGTAACAAAAAAGGATGAAAATGTAGTTTTTAGAAGGTTGGGGTATTAAAAAAAGTTTGGGGGTAGGGAGGTGTAAAGGGGAGTTATGGGGGTGAAAGAGCCGTTGGTGGGTCCCAAAACCCGTTGCCCAACGACTATATAAATTTATTAAATTTAAGATTTAAAAAAAAAAAAAAACTGACGAACCGGAACGGACCAGGACCGGAACGGACCAGGACCGGAACCGGGACTAACCGGTAAATCCCGATTTCCGTCCCGTTCCCGTTCCCCCTCCCGGACCCGCATAAGTCCGGATATAACTGGTACAAGCCGCAACCGAGACGGAACCGGTAATGGACCGGAACCGAAACCGGCACCTCCCGGTTCCGTTGCCAGACTTACATATTTGTGTTGTCTCCTTGCTGATGGGCATAGCCCCTGCTCAACAGTACCTGGTTAGTAAAATTAAAAGAATGACAACAACTTTTGCATTAGAATCTGGTGAAGTTGCAAGTTTGCTATGAGTTGATAGTGTCTAGAAGAGCATCACAAAGTAGGCATTTAGAAGTTGCTAAAAGCAAATTGAACACGTTAATATCAAGTTATCAACGGAACAAAATAGAGAAATTCCTTAGGTAAAAACAATGTAAAAGCACTACAACCTATTACAATTAATCTTATCTTAGTTTGGAAAGAAAGCTCAAACTTGCAACATTTATACCACTCAGTTTATCCATAGTTTTGAGGCCGCTAACCTAACACTTCATCTGCTTAATGCCATGAGCAAAATCAAACTCATTCTTGTGAAGAGAATGATTCAAGTAGAATCTGTCCGAAAAGTCAGTCCGGTCAAATTATTAATGCCACAAACAAAATATACAAATTTATTTATCAGCTACATTTTGATGTAAACTTTATGGTAAATTTCACACATGATTATAGGAGCTTCTTATAGATAGGAAAACTACAAACACATTTTTCTTTGGTAGTAGTATTGTGGCTGATCAAAATCTATGAAATCGTAGCACATATAATCTATCATTTTCAAGAGCTTAGCTTGTCCTTTATTCCTAACTGACATACCATAGCTCTTGACATAGATCGACCAATTACATAAGCCTTATCAGTCATAGGGAACACAAAATCAAACTGTGGATTGACTCTTGACTTGTGACCCATAAGCCAAAAGTCATAAGTTAAAAAAATTTAACTTATGATTTTTGCCTTGTTTTAGTTTATTTTGAATGCTTATAAGCATTTCTTTATTTTATCGAAATACTTCAAAACTACTCAAAAGTAATTTTAACTTATAAAAGACTTAAAATAAGTCAATCCAAGTCACAATCCAAATAGGCTATTAAAGTCCTCATATTTATGTTAAATACCTGAAAATCATCATAATTTTTCTAAAAAGGAGTAAACAGAAATGACATTCTAAAAAACAACATTGCATAAGAGAAACTAAATAAAAGATGAAATATATAATTTTATTGTGTAGAATATTTCAGTGCATTAAATCTCAACATTATCTATTAGAGAGTCAATTTTTACATTCTCTTCTAGTAATTTGTCAATACATTTTGTGCATTATCAACACAATTATCACAGATCCAGTAAAAAAACTTAACATGGAAGAACATAAAAGAAACTCATCAAGAACTTACCGAAACATGTAAATCCAATGCTGAAAGAGTGAGGAGGAATGATTAGTCCACAAATTCAACATATCAGACTAAGTGATCCTTGTTAGTTTTTCTTATCTTTCTTTTTATTTTTCGTCAAAAGATAAAATTTTATTCAACCAAATTGCAAATATATACAGGTAGTCCTTTTGAACTCAAGGTCTAAGAATTCAGAACATTACTATTGCTTTCATCTATATGAAAAGACTCTAACTATTACTAACTACACTTTTGGTCAGTTATGTGTAGTTCTATGGCAATCTCTTTCAGAACTACAGTTGGTGCTCTTCATTTCTGTTGGAACCTGCGTTTGTTTTTCTCAATCCAAGTATGGTAGACAACGACAGTATACAGGAATCCTAGGATAGTGTTTTTGGGCGATCTGTTACAAACAACTTTTGACAGCCACATGACCTTTATCAATGAAATTGTCAAGGGCAGTATGGCAGGGGATTCCCGTAGCCAACGAAGATCTTGCATCCAGTATTTTCCTAACTACCCAACTCGCTTTCTTACGTGTAAGAATATTGTCTATAGAGTTTCCTTTTATATAGAACGTATGAACCCATTGAAATCATAACTTTCTTTCTTCTTTGATATAGCCCATAATAATTTGTAAGAGCCATGAAAAATGTGGGTGTTAATCCATCTTCATGTATCCTATCATACCTCAAGAAATTTTTCCACTAATATCCTTCAACTTAGCTAATTGTACCAGCAAAAATAGTTACCTTAAGCACTAATTCCAGCTAAATATTAAAGAGATTGAGAATCAAAGCAAACTTGAATGAATCTTATTCAAATGTAACATCAACTTAAATACAGGTAAGATGTAACTAACTTGACTAATTCTAAGGAACTGTTCTAACAACTTAATATGTAACTAAGTTGACTAAAACTAAGGAACTACTTTAACAACTTAATCTAAATCTACTCTAACAACTTGATAAGAATTAATAACAAACTAACAAACTAGTGAGTATGTCAACACACCCCCTCAAGTTAGGTGTGGTGCAACAACGCCTAACTTGGATAAACACCGAAAGAAGGAAGGCTTGGGTAACGGCTTTGTGAGAGTGTATGCAATTTGATCCCTGGCAGAAAGATATTTGACTACCACTCTACCTGAGTTCACACCATTGCGGAGGTAGTGAAAGTCTACTGCAATGTGCTTCATCTTAGTGTGGAAGACTAGGTTCTTGCTGAGATATGAAACACCAATATTATCAAAAAAATGCTTAGCGTTTGCGAGACTTGATATCATAATTCAGTCAACAGATTGTGTACCCAAGTAAGTTCAGAGAGTGCATTGGCTACCGATTTGTTTTCTGCTTCAGTAGAGGACCGAGCAACTGATTGTTGCTTTTTAGAGGACCAACAGATCGGATTTGGTCCAAAGAGAAGTATGTAACCAGATGTGGATATTCTGTCAGAGGGATCACCTGCCCAATCAGCATCGGCGTACATATACAGATTACTATCAGAGTGGCTAGAGATTTGCAGGCACGACATTGATGATGCCTTGAGGTATCGAAGCACCCTTTTTACTGCTTTCCAATGCTCCAGACTTGGGGATTGCATAAACTGTGATAATTTGTTAACTGCAAAGGCAATATCAGGACGCGTGAATGATAAGTATTGCAATTTACCAATGGTGCGTTGATACAAGGTTGCATCGGTAGGAGGTGAACCATCGGCTGCTTTGGGTGGTAAACTTGAGCACATGGGTGTCGTAACTCCTTTACAATCGGCCATATCCACATCTGAGAAAATCTTAAGTATGTATCTGGATTGTGATAAGACAATCCCATTTGGAACATGTTTGACTTCGATCCCCAAAAAATAGTTGAGTTCACCAGGTTCTATAGGGAGAACTTGTAAGCCAGAGAGTTGATTACATGTGTGACCAAGTTTGGGTAATTCCAGTAATGAGGATATCATCAACATACACTAGAATATACATCGTGACAGCTTCAGATGTAAAAATAAACAGAGAAGCATCTGATTCAGATTTAACAAACCCACTTTTAGTCAAGTGAGATTTGAGAGCTTCATACCATGCACGAGGAGCTTTGTTCTAGGCCATAAATGGCCATTTGGAGACGGCAGACATGATTGGGAAAATCAGGGTTGACATAGCCTTTCGTCTGCGCCATGAATACCTGCTCCTGTAAGTTACCTTGCAAAAATGCATTATTTACGTCAAGCTGCTGCACTTTCCAGTTATTTTGAATTGCAATAGAAAGTACAATTCTGATGGTGGTTGGTTTGACAACCGGACTGAAAGTTTCATGAAAGTCCAGTCCTGGACATTGTGTGAAACCTTTTGCGACTAATCGCGCCTTGTACCTGTCAATAGAACTATTAGCTTTCCTTTTAATGTGAAATAACCACTTACAATCAGCAACATTATTTATCGGGTCCCTATGTACTAGTTCCCAAGTTTGGTTTTTCATTAAGGCTTCGTATTCCAGATCCATTGCATTCTTCCATTCAATGTGCTTAACTGCTTGCTTAAAGGTATTTGGAGTGGGAGAAAGGTGGGCCAAAAAGCTGAATTTTTTCTTTGGTGTGAAGATATTATTTTTGGACCTTGTGACCACACCGGATGGTGGAGGGACAACAGCTGGTGACATAATTGCTAGCTGTTGCGGTGGATGTTGGTTGATTGGTGGCCAACGGGAATAGTATAATGGTTGAGAGGTGTTGTGGCTGCTTCATTAAATAGTGAAGGAGGTTGGGAAGAGATAGGAATCATACCTGATGAAGTGGAGACTACTGGTAGTTGCCTTTAGATTATGGACTCTAGAGTGTTTGAATGTGATGGAACTGTTAGGGTGATAGGAATAGGAGGCGGAAGAGTTGGAACAAGATTGGAGTCCAAATTTAATTGGACTTCCAGATGAGTATCCTTACCGACTTGGGACTCTATGATTTCCCATTGTAACGTGGAAAACTTATTTTTCAAGTGTGAGAACATTTGAGTGAAAGGAGAAATATCTTCACAAAATTGAACATCACGACTGACGAAAATTTTTGAGTGCACAGGATTAAAGTAGAGGTGTGCATGATGAACAACATAAACTCCTAAATAGACACACGGTGTAGATCTAGGCTGAAATTTATTTTTTTGTATATGGTTTAAGCCATGGATAACAGAGACAACCAAAAATTTTCAGCGAAGAGTATTTTGGCGGTTCGCCAAATAATTTTTTATAAGGAGAATCATTATTCAGGTCAAGTGTAGGTAGTCTATTTATGAGATAGACAGCATGGTGACAGGCAAAGGACCATAGTTCAGATGGTAGTGAGGCTTCATTGAGAAGAGTTCGAGCTATTTCGACAATGTGACGATGTCGTCGTTCAGCGATTGCAACTCGTTGGGGCGTGTAGGGTGGGGAGATCAAATGTTGAATGCCATGGCATTGTAGGTACTGTTTAAGACTTGTGTATTCACCCCCTCCATCAGTATAAAGTGAGACAATTTTGTGTTTGAAATTTTTTTCCACTAAAGGATAAAAGTTTGCAAAAATTGACGCGACTTCACTTTTGTTTTTGATTGTATACAACCAAGTGTATTTGGTGTAATGATCAACAAAAATGTAGTAATACAACTTTTTATCAATGGATAAAATGGGTGATGGACCCCATAAATCACTAAATAAAGTTTGAAGTGGTACATTACTATTTAAAGTGAGTCGTTGAAATGGCAAACGATGAGCTTTATTTGATGAGCACAAATTACAAAAATGAAACTTTTCTTTGGTGGAAAAGGGAAGTGAAAATTTATTCAGTACTAAGTATAGGATTTTCAGATGAGGGTGACCCAAGCGACGATGCCACAGTTGACGGGAAACTTTGGTGGAGGTGAAGTTGGCGGAAGGTGACACATGATCCCTCTGTGGCCACTCATAGAGTCCGTGTTTATTTCGGCCTTGTACCAGCAGTCTCCGAGTTTTGAGATCCTTCACAAGAAAAGAGCGTGGAAAAAATTCAATTGAGGTCAGATTGTCAGTGCAAAACTTAGCAACAGAAATAAGGTTCTTTTTGATAGTTGGAGCACTAAGAGTGTTAGAGAGCATGAAATTGGAGTTAGAAGCCTTAATTTGAGTAAAACTAGTGTGAGTAATGAGAATAGTTTTATCATCACCCATGGACACTTCCTCATTGCCAGTGTATTCTTCAAGATTATCTGACTCGGTTGTGACATGATGAGTTGCTCCAGAGTCAAGGATCCAAGGATTTGCATCTGAGTGATGATTTGACACAAGGTTGACCTTAGCTTCAAAGTGGTTGTGCGATTTTGAGCGACACAAATCAGCTGTTTCACCAATCTTTTGGCAAAGTTGGCATTTCATCGCTTACCTGGGTAGTCTCCCATTCTGTTGATTTCCAGGGACCGCCTGTCGTGGAGCTTGTGGTCTTGAAGATTGATTTGGGAAGCGACGATTATTTTTCTGATGTTGGGGCTGGAAGTTGGTCCTTTGTGCAACTGCAGCCGTGATGATGGAGGATGACCTGTCAATATCTTGATGTTTGAGAAAAAGTTCATGGTCCGTGAGTTTCTGGAACAACTCATCAAAGCTTAGGGCAGTGTCGCGCGCTCTTATAGCGATAGTGATTTCACGATACACATGACCTAGGCCACTCAAAATCTTGACTGCTAGTCCATCATCAGCCACCGGAGAGCCCGCTACTTTGAGAGCATCAGCAATTGATCTGATCTCCTGTAGGTAAGTAGCAACTGTCTTGGAGGCCTTTTTCATGTTTTGCAACTGATCTCGCAAGCTGAAGGTGCGAGTGTGACTCCTATTGGCATAAGCTGTATGAAGGAGATCCCAAGCTATTTTTGCCAAAGAGGCAGTTGCAACAGTGGGAGCAATGGTGGGGGTCAACGGATGCCATCATTGCCTGAATTAGTTGGTCTTGGCAAAACCACAGCTCATATTCAAGATTGGAGATGGTACTATCAGTTTGTGTGATAGTGGTTGGCGGGGCAGATTTGGCACCAGTGAGATGCCCAAGGAGCTTGTATCCATTGAGTAGCATCACTAGTTGCGCCTTTCAGGTGGCAAAGTTGAGGTTACCTTGCAGTTTGATAGGTAATTGGGCAGCTGGATTGAACTGTACCACATGAGTGGTAGTTGGAACAGCAACAACACTATCACTGGTGGTAGCAGGAACAACCATGTTTGGACGCAA
>NC_064283.1:50503597-50537906 GCF_019186545.1 Solanum stenotomum | reverse complement strand
AGAGAGGAAAAAAAAATTGGATCGGACTCGTGAGAGTTTTAGAAGGGCTCTGATACCATAAAAAGATTGAGAATCAAACCAAACTTGAATAAATCTTATTCAAATGTAACATCAACTTAAATACATGTAAGATGTAACTAACTTGACTAATTCTAAGGAACTGTTCTAACAACTTAATATGTAACTAAGTTGACTAAAACTAAGGAACTACTTTAACAACTTAATCTAAATCTACTCTAACAACTTGATAAGAATTAATAACAAACTAACAAACTAGTGAGAATGACCTTTGTGTTCAAAGAAAATATTTAAATCTGTCATATTTATTTATGTATGTATAACATCATACACCTTAGTCAAAAGTTATACAACTTATAAAATGCATATAAACTACATTTTAGAAGTATTGTCTATGCCGCATAAATTCATTGTAGCTAGAACTTGTTCAAAGATTTAGCGTAGCAATAAGCGGATAACAAATGAGAGAAGTCCAAAACGATTCGACATTGCAAAGGAAAATAAGAAGTTGATATGGAAACGATGAACCTAACAAATATGATGACAAAATGATCCTACTTTGTTCAGGAAAAATAAACTGTTATGCACAGAAAATTGCGATCAACAAATTAAAAAAAACTATGCTTCAAACCTAAACCAATTGAGATGGGCTATATATATGAGCACTAACTATACATATTGTCCCATTTGGAGCAGTTTTATTCCAATACTCAAATAATGATTAAGGTACTCTATTAAAACGGTTTTCTATATTTCCAACCAAAATACAAATCAGTAATGAACTAAAAGGATGCCTATCAAACAACATACTTGATAGTTGATATAATTGTAGCAAAACAAAATAAACATTAATCTTAACCATTCGAATTACCTATTGATCTTGTGCTTCATTTATATTTTGTACTTTGCTTGGTCTTCCACAAGTGAGGTGTAGGAAAGAAGCACACCCATAACAATGGAGAAAAAGGAACAAAAAAAGAGGAGCATAAGCTCAAACAACTCATCCAGACCATCGCCCTACAATAAGCTAGTGAGATGAGATATATTAAAGGAGAAGGAATGTATAGCTACTTACAATCCGACATTTGTTGCTCATCGAAAGTCATAAAACCTGCAAAAATCAAAGAAAATCATGAATATAGCAAATGAGATCAATATGTTCAACAATCAAAACAACACAACTCGATGTCAAGTTGTATTATACATAGAACGTAGTTAACGAATTGTAAAAATGAAAAAAGTGGAGATTTGATCATCGCGTATTGTTCAAACAAACTACTATAATTTTACAACAGTCAACAGAGAGAATAAAGGAGAATTAAAAACCAAAAATTAATATCCTAATTAATGAAATATCATGGTCATCGGTCCGAAAGATAAAAACTGCCACAAATATCTATACCTTTTTCTGATGAAGTGAAAATTCAATTCATTACCTCGCTAAATGAGTCGTCCGTAGCTCTATCAAGTAGATTCATTGTAGTTTTCGTCCACTTGCCTTTGAACTCGGTTTGATTCTAAAATCCCCAATTTCTAAAAAACCACAACTTTAAATCTAAGGTTAAAATATTAAATTCTCTAATTAGTACATAATTTAGCAACATGCAACAACACATATGGATCTAACATGTAAACAATAAATATAGCAAAAGGTAAACGAACCCGTCGGCATCAAGGCTTGGCTTGTCACCGCCGTCCTCTGTAGTTAATTCTGACCACGAGGGATAAAGGGGAAGCCTCAAAATTCATATAAAATAGATCATTTTTCACGGTTACCTGAAAACCCTTCCGATTCTTTACAGTTTTCTTTGCAATGACTGCAACAAACCCAATTTCTCAACACAAATACTCAAACATTATATAATAATATAGCCATATTACAACGACACCACATAAACGCTTGAATTACAATGAAAGTAACAAGTAACTAAGCTACATAAAAGAATGGGGATGAGAAGTTTATACTCTAGAAAGAAGATGAGAGAAAAAGACAATTTCTTCACAATACGCATAACCTTCTTTGTAACTTCTCTTCCTTTTAAATTAGTCACTAATTGGGCCTGGATCCCAAATCAACCTTTTTGGCCCAATAACTGATTTTGTGATGTCAAAGTTCCTGTCGGGCTGGGATTGATTCATAACAATACTCCCGTCCCCAATAAGAACCTTGTTCTCAAGGTTCAAGGCAACAACAATGGCAATAGCACGCTTCTCATCAATTATCTCAGATATTAATAGGATGGCATTGTACTCCTGAACCAGCTTAATAGGTTGAGCAACCATGAGCCATTTACAAGTCACAATACGTGTAAGCTGGATGGTAACCACGATGCACTCAAAAGTACATATATCAATCCAAAATGAGATGTGATCAATAAAAATATATATCATTGTCAAACACCACCAATAAACACACTGGTCTGTTGGCACATTTTGTTGCTCTATTAGCTCTTCAAAAATTAAATTGTTGTCTCCCCATGCACCAAGTAGCTCCTTCAATGACATTGTGCTTTTAAGCACTATTTGAAACAAGGAATTAGTCTCAAATAAAACTAATTCACGACTCACTGTTGGCGATAAAGTTTTTGCACATGTTGAAAGCCATCTTTCTAAGATTTTGTTGGCTACTTACTGACCATTGAAGTTCAATATTGTCCTGACCATATAATATCACAACTGTTGCTCTACACTCACTGATAGGTAGAAAAATAGTCGCGCAGATAAATGATTGATATTGGCTGTCATTGTGGGGTCGGCTATTATAAATATGTGCCTCAATAAATCCAGTAATAGATATGCCTCGGTGGTCTCCATAAGACCATTTCGGTGCATAGTTTGGGAACTAATTCCTGGATCCCATACACAATTAACCATCACCGTTCCACGAAACTTAACCATGACCAGATTCACATTCATTGGTAGAGAGTGTGTGGAGTGTGCAGCTGGCATTAAAGATCCGCGACCACCAAAAGAAGTTAGAAAATATGCTCCTTCTTTAAAAAGGAATTGCTGAACAGTTCCCACTTCTTTGGTATTTCAACGAGCACCAGTAACGAAGTAGACATAGCATTGAGTACCTTGCAAGCTTCATTGGACATTGCGTTGAATAGTTGGTCCACCTTTGAATTGTATGATTCAATAACTCCGATGTGGCGCGCCAACATGTCAAGTAACTGTGAGCAACCCCCTCCAAAGCTGTTTTTGAGCCATCCCCGCTGCTATAACAACTTGAGTACATAATGGCAAAAATTAGGACATCACCACCTTGAGCCCCAATAGTTGGACGATAACCATTCTTATCGAATTCCATTGCCGATAAATAATAGTCACATATCTTATGCCTGAACACGAAAGGAATGGAATGACAGACATGTTGCCCAGTGTCAAACCAATAACAAGTGGGTAAGCCATTTTTCATGCTCTCACACAGTGCTACCCCCAAAATCGGCCAAAGATAGATCCAATTGGATATGTAGGAGTGCCACTTGAAAGTAAATCAGTCCTTTATTTTGAGGAATTCCATCAAACATGTGATGTTTACGACCTTTTAAATATGTAGTTACTCTATCTATGGCTTCCGTTGCAAAATCGTCTCCAACAACAATTTCGGTAGGGATGGGCAGAGGTTCCAAACAACCAACTGAAAGGTAGGTATCAATGTGCTCCAACTGTTCATGCTCCACATCGAATGGAAGTTCAAACATCTCAGAAGGGACCTTGAGATTAGCTATAGGATTTGAGTTGTCCTCGTTTAAAGTAGCAACAATGTTCGGTTCTGTTCCCTCATTTATTTCGCACTTACTGATCAAAGACGTAGTCAAATCTGAACGTGCTTGAGCGTCAACAAACTCTCGGGAGCAAGCAAATAGATTATTCTGTATGTTATCCCAGTGACCACGCATACGAACCAAATTGTACATTATAAGTAAACTAGAGCCAGGATCAAAAGGAAACTCTAATCCAAATTGATAAGGTGGAAAAAGATTCAAAATTAAGACTCTATTGGTTATCCCTCTAGTTATAATCATGGGGTAACTGCAAGTGGAAGGAATTGGAAACATTTTCTTCCAGAATTGAGCAAGTTCGAGTTCATGTTAAGGGTAAACTTTTTCATCTCTAATGGTAACAATTTCCTCTTCATCATTCTTGTATTCACTTTTAGCTTCATTATCACAATCAGTTTCCTCAGCAGTAGGAGAGACATAATATGCTAGATCATTAGAAAAATATGCCTCAGCAGTATATCGTATTGTCAACTTACACACCTTGTGTGGATCCTCAACTTCAAGTTGACTAAGCTTGCAGGATATATCAATGGAACTTGTGTCTTTAGATATTTCAGATAAGTCATCAAACACCTTGGGCACATTGGTTTTGTTGTTGCCTTCAGATTGCTCGTCACAACATTGCGGCAAAGGTGAGTTGGTTATATCGCTCCATTGCGGAGAAACGTATGCAATATCCTGCGTAAGTACATTAAATTCACCATATCCCAATGAGGCATCCTCAAAACGACTTTGGTAGTCAATCACGGAGGTTAACTGCCCACTATTGAGCAAGTGACTTCTTTGTGATTCAAGATGTTGTTTATGAAATCGAATCATTACCTTCGCAGTAAAGTGTTTCCAATCTGCCAATTGTTTGTTTTGAAAAAGTCATTGATACCACTTCAAAGCTTCCCCATCGAGACACAATAAGGCGAAAGATAACTTGTACTTCTCTGCGATTTCATAAAATTCAAAGTAGTGTTCATCCTGGAAAATCCATGCCTCTGAATTATCACTAGGGTTGGCAGGGGGACCGGGTTGGCCCGCCCCGGCCCGCGGCCGGTCCGAGAACCGGCCCGCCGGACCCGGTCCCGTTTGAATCGTGCGGGATGGGGCCTTCGGGATTAGGGGACCGGTACCGGTCCGGTTCACCCATTGGTCCCGGTCGCCCCGGCCCGGATTAACCGGCCGTTTCGCGGGATCCCCTAATAATTTTATTTTTTTTAAATTCTATCCGTTGGGCAACAGCTAGTGGGCCCCCCCCAACGGATATTTTGACAGTTTTTCCCCCCAACCAACACCCCCTACCACCCCTACTTTTAATTATTTACTTTAAACCCTTAAGTTATTATAAATACACTTTAACCCACTTTTAATATTATAAATACCCCTCTATCCCTTATTATTTCTTACAAAATTATATATTCTCTCATCTATTTTTTATATTCTTTCAAGTCTCAACTCTCAATCTTAAGTCTCAAATCTCAATATTTTATTTCATTTAAGTCTCATATTATATCATAATACATATATTTCAATTCTAAGTTTTCATATTATATATCATAATATATATATATCTAAGTTTTCATATTATATTTGCTATCAAATATTGGAGTTCCAAATTACAAGTTACAAGTTACAACAAACTACAAGCTTCAAGAATCGGTTATAACGTCTGCTATTAACGCAGACGTTTGGTACATTCGTTTCATAATATTTATATTTTATTTTTCGTCATTAATTTTTGTGTTATTATTATTTTTATATTATACTTTACATATAATTAAATATGAGTTCTAACAAAAAAGATACCGGTAAAGGAAAAGAGAAGGAACCAAGTGCCATTAGTAGATTATTTAATTTTACTAAAAAAAGTAGTAAGGAAAAAAATAAGAGTAAATGTGGTGGTACTTCTAGAGTTAGATTTAATACAAATGATTCTACTTATGTTGATAATACTTCTTATGATATTGATTCAAATGCTCAACTCGATCATGAACTTTTACAACAAATTTATGGTGATAATCCTTATCTTGATGAAAATTCAGGTGAAGAAGTAGAAGTTGGTTCGGGAGAAGATGAATTAGAAGATACACCTACTAGTCCGGTGACAAATGTTCCAAATGAAACTACAAATTCAACGGAGCAAAATTATGGACGCCCACCCCTTATACCTCCTACAAGGGAGAAGGTGAAGTATCAACGCCCTAAAACTTCTGTTGTGTGGCAATTTATGACTTTAGATAAGGAAAATTCTATTGCTATTTGTAATAAATGTAAGCAACCTTTTAAACATAAACAAGGTGGAGGTCAAGGTGGGACGGGGGGCTTAAATAGACATTTGTTATCTTGTGTGCCGATTCAATATAAAGAAGCTAAATCATTAGCCAATAGAAAAAAAGGAATTCCAGTTAATGATTTTGATATTAATGTTAATGAATCGGTAGGGGCTTCTAACATGGTTCAAGGAACATTAGATCCTTCTAACCCCGGTGGTCCACTAACACAACGTAAATATAATAAGGAAAGAGATCGTGAAAATTTAGCTAAAATGGTTTCTGTTTGTGGTTTACCTTATAGTTTTCCTTCACATCCCGGTTTTATTGAATATATTCAACAAACTTATAATCCTAATTATAGAGGTTTTTCAAGAAATACTGTTAAATCTGATGTTTTTGTATATCAAGGTAAACATTGTCAATATCTTCGTTGTGTGTTTAGCATATTAGATTGTAGAGTGTCTATAACTTCGGACATGGGTCGTAGTGTTAATGGACGTGATTATTTAACTGTTACAGCACATTGGATTGATCATAACTGGAATTTACAAAAAAGAATCTTAAGTTATAAAGAATGTGTAGAGAAAAAAACTGGTGCATATTTAGCTTCAAATATTTTGAGTGTTATAGATTATTACATGCTTATAGATAAAGTATTGTCTGTCGCATTAGATAATGCATCTAATAATGTAAACGCTGCTAGTATGTTAAAAACTAGATTATGTCCAATTGATGATAATTCTTTTCATGTTAGATGTGTTGCACATGTATTAAATTTAGTTGTACAAGATGGTATTTCATTATTTGAATGTGGTTGTATGAAAATTGAATATGCTGTTGCCTGGATTTTTTATGCTAATAGACCTGCTAGAATTAGGGAATTTAATGAGCGTTGTGTACTATGTGATTTGCCACCAAGAAAAATTCCAAGACATATTAAAACAAGGTGGAATTCTTTTTACGAAATGCTTTCAGTTGCTTACGAATATAGAGGACCCATACAAATGGTGTTTAATGCTCATAATGCTGACCCATTAGACAGAATTTGTGAAGAAGATTGGGAAGAAAGTAATGAACTATTAGAATTTTTAAGACTTTTTTATGATGCAACAACCATGTTTTCTGGAATTTATTATCCTACTATTTCATCAGTATTAATAAATATTTGTGCTATTTCAATTCAATTTTCTAAATACAAAAAAATTGAAAAATTTAGAGTTGCAATTGAAGGTATGATTGAAAAATTTTAAAAATATTTTTTTCCTATTCCTCAAATTTTTTTAACTGCTACTTTACTTCATCCTGACTATAAATTACAAGGTGTGCAGGGACTTGTTGACACTTTTTATGATACCTTAGAAATTTCACCGGAAATAAATCCAACTAGTCAAATGTGTAAGTGTAGCATAAAAGTAGAAGCAAAAATTTTGTATGAAAAATATAGAACTACAGGAAATACTCAAGAAGTTGGTCAAACTTCTAATCCTCAGAGTAAAGCTCGAATTTCAAGTTATATGCGAGATTTTCTTGGTCTTAATTCTACTAACCGTGATGATTTTGAAGAATATCTTAATCAATCTTTAGAAACAGTGGAAGACGAAGATGGCAATGAAGATTTATTAGCATGGTGGAGGAGGCGGAGCGTTGCATTTCCAATTTTAAGCAAAATGGTTCGTGATGTTCTAGCTATTCAAGCTTCATCAGTTGCATCAGAGGCTGCTTTTAGTGCGGCAAGGTTTCAACTTGGCGATCATAGACATTCATTGGCGGAAGACAGTTTGGAAATATCAGTTTTATTTAGAGATTGGGTCAACGCCGAAAGGAGAAATGATAATTTGCCAAAGTTAAGTTCCAAACAAGAAGCTTGGATTAATGCGGTACTTGGATCTAGTGATGATGAATTAGAGTCACAAGAGTTTCTAGCAAGTTTGCCAACACCGGAGGATGTTACCGTCGATATGATGCGACAATTAGAATTGAATTTTAAAGGAAAATACAAATATTAGATTACATCAGAGAACTAATTGAAACAGAACCCTTCCTAGAAGGTGGCTGCGTAAATTAGTTACTCATCTAATATTTGTAACAAATATTAGTTTTACATATGAGAACTTATTGAAACAGAACCCTTCCTAGAAGGTGGCTGCGTAGATTAGTTACTCCACTAATATTTGTAAATTGTAACTTCTAAGTTCTAAGTTGCAATTAGATTTTATTGAATAAATTTGAAGGCTTTATTAAGTCTTTTTTATATAACTATTGTCTTGCATTTTAATTTTAATATATTCATACATATTTACATATATACTAATTTGTTTGAAAATAGTTGAACATAATAAAAAGAGAACTAGCTATTACAAAATTTTATAATAAGGAACAAATGTTAAAAAATGAAACTTTAATACATCTACTAACACCTAGATTATTATAAAAAAAAAAAAAAGAAGGAAAATTCAAAGTATTGCACATAACGTCCTTCTTTTTTGGGGCCTTTTCTTCATTTAAAAATCAAAATTTCAAGTTTAAATTACTTTAAAATATTTAAAAGACAAATTTGAACTTCTCAAATTTGTAATTTCAAAATTGAAAATTGAAGTTTGAAATTTGAAAGTTGAATTTGAAATTTGAAAGTTGAATTTGAAATTTGAAATTTGAAAGTTGAATTTGAAATTTGAAATTGAAATTTGAAATTTGAAATTTGAAGTTTGAAATTTGAAGTTTGAAAATTGAAATTGAAATTTGAAGTTTGAAATTGAAATTTGAAAACTTAAGCATTATTTATTAGCTAAAAATGTTATTGAAAAAAAATCAAATAAACTAAAAATGTTATTCAATAACATATAATTTCAATACAAATAAATAAGTATATAAAAAATAAAAAATCCCCCGTCCCGTCCCGTCCCGTCCCCCCAAAACCCGTCCCATCCCGTATATATAGTGGGACGGGATGGGACTTATTTTTGTCCCCCCAATCCCGGTCCCCCACAAATCCCCCCAGAACCATCCCCCGTCCCGTCCCGTCCCCCTGCGTCCCGTCCCCGTCCCCTTGCCAGCCTTAATTATCACCACAAAACCGTCCAAATTTTATGGATGCATTCTTATCACGAAACATCGGTGGTGCCGGAGACGGACCTCTGTTCTCATTCATCGAGAGTTTTTTTGGGGCCTAATAGTTGCAACTTTTCCAACCAACTCCATTAGAATTGAACTAATTTCAGACGTCTCCTTTGACCACGAATCCTCCCAGGAGTTAATCAAATCATAAGGAGTTCGCAATTTTTGGTCCTCCATTGAAGACCTCTGGATGAAAGCACCAATGCAGCAAACCCAATTTCGCAACACAAATACTCAAACATTATATAATAATATAGCCATATTACAATGACACCACGTAAACACTTGAATTACAATGAAAGTAACAAGTAACTAAGATACATAAAAAAGAATGGGGATGAGAAGTTTAGACTCTAGAAAGAAGTTGAGAGAAAGAGACAATTTCTTCATAATACGCATAAACCCTCTTTGTAACTTCTCTTCCTTTTAAATTAGTCACTAATTGGGCCTGGATCCCAAATCAACCTTTTTGGCCCAATAACTGATTTTGTGATGTCAAAGTTCCTGTCGGGTTGGTGTTGATTCATAACAATGACTTCACCGATTTTCTCTAGAGAAAGATGAGTCGACCGATTTTCACAAGTCTGATGAAACCGACGAAGTCTATCTTATATGAATTTGACAACTGTGCAATTCGACGAAGTCTTTGAGGTCGGAGAAGAATTGAACTTTGGTCTTGCACAATTGTGTTAAAATTCATAAGAAAACCAGAGAGATATGGAAGAAATATTTCTGCGTGTATTCTCTGTCTTTTACCTATGCTATACACTATTCAATATATAGAAAAAATTCTAACCAATATGTACACCTGTCCTCTATTTATTTGTTGTTGTATAACAAACTAATGAGCTGTGCAAAATAATATTCCTATACAAAACTAAACGATAAGATTGGTATCTTCTCGAAGCTTCCTTGTGACTCATCAAGTTGTTGTGACTCATCAAGTTGGACACCTGGCATAATTCAAATTAATTAGCTCAATCCATTTTTTCTTGATCACCAAACTTTCCAACACCCCCCTTTAAGTTGGAGGGTGCTGTAAGCAGACCCAACTTACCCAAAAGTTGCCGATTAGAAGGACCAGGAAGGGATTTGGTAAAAAGATCAGTTATTTGAGATTGTGAGGGGATGTACGAGAGGGAAATTAAGTCGGCCAAAAATTGTTGGCGAACAAAATGACAATCAATGTCAACGTGTTTCGTCCTTTCGTGAAAGACAGGATTTTTTGCAATGTGAATGGCGGCTTGGCTGTCACTATGAAGAGAAATGGGTAGTTGTGGTGAAACAGAAAGATTGTCAAGTAATCGGACAAGCCAAGTGATCTCTGCGACTACGCGACGCATGGATGGATACTCTGCCTCTGCGGATGAAAGAGAAACAGAAGGCTGCCTCTTGGATTTCTAGGAAATTGGACAATCCCCAAAGCTAATGAAAAACCCACTGATGGAGCATTGACTTTCAAGACAAGTGGCCCAATCTGCGTCGCAAAAAGCTAACAATTCATATGAAGGTGTGGAAGATAAGAATAGCCCAAGGCCAGGGTCCAAAAGAACATAACGCAACACATGAATTGCAGCATCATAATGAGGTTGGCGTGGCTGTTGCATAAACTGACTTAAATGCTGCACAGAGAAAGATAAGTCGGGACGAGTGTGAGTTAAAAAATTCAGCTTTCCTATAAGTCTTCGATAAAGAGTAGGATCAGACAATAAAGGTCCTGTCGTAGCCTTGAGCTTGTAAGAAGGGTCCAAAGGATGACACTGATCGAAGATCAAGATAAGAAAATTCTGTCAATAATTCCATAGCGAATTTACGTTGAGTGAGAATCAAACCCTGAGATTCACGAAGCACTTCGATGCCCAAAAAATAATGTAACGGACCCAAGTCCTTGATTTTGAATTCATCATCCAAAAAAACTTTGATAGCATGAATTTCCTCAATATCATTACCTGTTATAACAGTGTCGTCAACATAAACTGCTAATAAGGTGATATTAGATCCATTTTGTTTTGAAAACAGAGAATAATCATTGAAAGAATGCTTGTAACCATTAAAATTAAGGGTAGAGGTCAGCTTTGAGTACCATTGTCGTGAAGCTTGACGAAGTCCATATAAGGACTTCTTAAGCTTGCAAACACCGTTAGGATTATTACCCTCCAGTCCAGGGGAAACTTCATAAACACCTCCTCCTCTAAATCACCGTGGAGAAAAGCATTATTCACATCGAGTTGAAACAAACCCCAATCTTTCTTGACAACACTACAAGAAAATGTACATACGACGACATTAATTTGGTGACATTTGAAACAAATGTCAGAAAATAAAGAATTTTACGATATTTAGGAACAAAATGTCATAAAACAATGACATTTGATGTCAAATTTCGTAAAAATAATGACATTTGGTATCAAATATCATAAAAATAATGACATTTGGTCCAAAATGTCACTATGATAATGACATTTATTGCAAAATGTCGTTGTTTTTAGCGACATTTAGCGAAAATGTCATTTAAATGATGACATTTGCTACAAATGTCGAATATAACATGACATTTACTACAAAATGTCATTGGTTTTTGTGACATTTAGAAAAAATATCGCTTAAATAGTGACATTTAATATAAATGTCGAATATATTATGACATTTACTGACAAATGTCATTGATTTTAGTGACATTTAGAAAAAATGTCACTAAAATAGTGACATTTGTTGTAAAATGTCATTGATTTTAGCGACTTTTAGCAAAATTGTTGCTAAAATAGTGACATTTCATACAATTGTCGAATATATTATGACATTTATTGCAAAATGTCATTGATTCGATCGACATATAGTGAAAATTTCGCTAAAACAGTGACATTTTTATACAAATATCGAATATATTATGTCATATGTTGAAAAATGTCATTGATTTTTATGACATATGATGAAAAGTACTATTAAACGACTACAACATTTTAAGCTGAAATATATAATTAGCGGCATATGCACTATAACCGCTAAAAGATATCTTTTAGGGGTCGTTTTGTTTGAATACTAGTTATGTGTTGAGATTAGTTATGCTGGAAAGTGAACATTTTAAGAGAAATCAAAATATAAATAAACATAATAATTACGCAAATAAATTCAACTTATAATATAATCATAAATAAAAATTGTATTTATAAAATGTAAATTTTTAATAGAAAAATATATTTATCATAAAAACAACAAATAATTAAGGTTGTACAGGTGAGTCCCAATTATTGAATCTTTTAATGGGTAAAGACAACAAACAGGTCAAGACCCAATCCAATTTAAATTTGCTTGAATCAAGTCCGGTAATGAGTTATAGAACGGGTCAAAAATCAATCCAACAAATAAGAAGACATCAAAAAAATTAAAATTGACACAACTAAAGACATATTTGTAGTGGAAGATTTTATGCATTTTCTAAGTTCAACTTATTGTTTTTTTTTTTGGGTCAAATGGCCATCAGGCCTTATTATTATATATAAAAAAAGGAAAGAAATTCAACCAACAACAGAACAAAAGAAATTGGTCCATTCCATAAAGGAACATACTCAAATGACTGTAGCAAAAGGGAAAATGGGCTTAAGCTAGCTAGAAGAGGAATCACTCTGTAACCAAATTCCTTTGTTGGTATCGCAACCAGACCATCGTGAACAGGCTTTCGACGACGGATACGCAATTGCTAGCTTTGGGATGAAGATCACCATCTTTTTCAACAACATAGACACGAGATAAAACTTGCATCTTAGCTGAATCGAGTAAGCTATATCATCTTTATAAGCTTAGAATCTTCGATTGTATCATTTTCTGACTTCATTGTGAGTTTTCAGACCACCGGATTGTTAATGTCCAAAACCACCTTAAGAAGATGTGTTTCAATGTCTCGTTTGGTCCGAAATGCTCACAAATCTCCATCATCGTAGGTGTCTCTGTTCGATTCTTTATGCTAGACTCCAAAATCAGCTCGCTTGATTAAATCCTCACTGCCTCTCATACAATGGGTTGAATTCCTAACGGAATCAATACCACCACCAGTGAGAGGAAAAGTAGAGAACTTAATAAGAAAATGTCGGAAGCGTTCGTTGAATGAGCACCTATGACTGGCCAATATTTGAACTTGATGCTGATGTTTTTGTCTGTTATTTTGTGAACTGAAACTGGCAAAGCTTTACTATTAGACTTTAACAAAATTCATATGCCTTGATTAGATACCATGTTGGACACCTTAAGCTCTCACCAGGTGCAATGAGATCGTAATCAGACTGAAATTTCTTCAAGCATTGTGAACTTTATTAGATCCTCCAGCTCAGTTATGCCTCATTTTTATTAAAACTTTAAGTAAAAGTGAATTGTGAAACTTGTTGTAGAAGTAGTCAGTTGACTACCATCAACGATTCCTTCTTTGTATGGTCCTTGTTCTGATGTATGGTATCTGCGATTTATCTGAATTAATGATGTGCCTCCCTGAAATTGGGACCTCCTGGAAAGAATTAAATTGGATGTCTCCTGAAAAATCAAACACTAAGTTAGTAAAATAATCAGCCAATCTGTTTCCTTCCCCAAGAACATGACAGAACTGGACTTCCTTATCTCGTCTTAACAACTCAATTGCGTGGACATCTATAGCAATACTCCAAGGAATTGACCCCTGTAGTGGAATGAAAGAATCCATAAGTTTTTTGTTTTCATCTTTTCTAACTATAATTTCCTTTTTCTGAATGTCTATTTTCTTGGTTTAGTAATTCAAGCTTTGCAGTTTGTTGATTTTGTTGAGGAATAACTATTCACCTGATGTATAGTCTTGATCTATACAATGTATTATCTATTATCTGCAATCAATAAACTAAATCAGTGCCTTGGAGTGTCATTAACTATAACTGTTTTCCCCTTTTGTTGCTCATAGAATTCTATTTTCTAGTTGTTACAGGTAAGTATAGCTATCATTGGAAAGTTAAACCGATTTATCATTCAATAAATGTCAATTTAATATCTCTCCATGATTACATAGTATTAGTTAATTAAATTGTAGTATAAGTAAGTATATAATCGATCACGAGTATTTTTATGCTTGTCAGAAATAAGAATGTCCACTGTAAGGCTTGAGCCCATGATCATAAGTTTAATAGCTTCACTCTCTACACTTAGAGTTGTGGAGTTCCAATTATATCCACTCTTTCTCTATTAATATTTCATTAAAATGATTTAAGCAGTTTAAGGCCATTGATTTCATTCATGAGAAAATCAAGGAGTTGTTGTAGTACCTGAATGTATATGTTTACATGGACTAATTTGAACTTCTGGAATATAACTGTAGTGAAAGCTCTGAATGAAAATAAGGCATCTCTTGGATGGAGAGTGGTGTATGCATGGGTTGGAGATGATCCTTGTGGAGATGGTGATTTACCTCTATGGTCTGGTGTTACATGTTCAACGCAGGGTGATTATAGAGTAGTTACTGAATTGTAAGTTTTGCTTCACCAGTTCTAAGTAGCTTTTCTCTAACTAAGGTTCAAATCTGTATGAAGTTACTCACAAAATTGAAATATCTTTACTTGTCACTTTTTTTACAATGTTCTTTTTTGTTTTACCACTTGCAGGGAAGTTTATGTTGTTTCAATTGTTGGCCCATTTCCTACTGCTGTCACTAATTTATTAGATCTTACTAGACTGTAAGATTCTTCTTCTCTGTCTTTGTACTAGAATCTAAACAGATTTTTTAACCTCATACAAATTGAGAAGTTTCCCTAGGTTCCATTATGGATGTTTTTACACCCTCCAGTCTTAAATTTTTCATTAACCAACTTAAAGAATTGTTCTGCTTGGGTGTTGACTGTTATCCCCAAAAACGTGGGAGTTATCTATAATGTGTGTAGTCATTATCTTCAAATTTGATACTACTATTTAAGGCAATAGTTAGTGGACAATTGTGCCTGTACTGTTGGATCTTTTGATTTTCATTCTGAACTTCTTAATCCATAATATTCTTTCATATGACAGGGATCTGCATAATAACAAGCCGACAGGACCTCTTCCTTCTCAAATTGGGCGTTTGAAGCATCTTAAAATATTGTGTAATCCTTTACTTGTATACTCCTATTGAAGTATCTATATTCAATAGCTATTATGAAGTGATATTTATGTTTAGGGCTTATGCTCCGTCTCCGAATAGCCTGTTTCTCCAGTTTCAGGATTAACATATACTCGTAGGCTTATATTCTAGAAAATAAAAAGAGAGTAGGTTTATTGTCAAGGAAATGTCCCTTCACTTTTTTTTTTGAGAAGGTAACAGTCTTGTATTATATTCCAAAAAATCAAACCTGCCACACCTTGTTACAGGAAATGTCCCTTAGCTAAGAAGTCCTTTTATACTTCTTTTAGGATTGTATTAGATGTATATCTCAATATCTACTTTCTGTTTCCCTTATCATACCTTTAAGTTTTCCTTTGTCCATAGGAACCTCCACTTTGTCCAGAATGTTAACTTTAAAAATTACTTTTATTGCTATTTTACCCAACATACTAATATGAAATTATATCCTCTAGTTTCCTAGTGTGTTGTAATGTTGCACTATTGATTAGTTCCTTCTCTTGATTCTTTTTACCAGAAACGTAAGGTGGAATAAGCTGCAAGATGTCATTCCACCTGAAATAGGTGAACTAAAGCTGTTAACATCTGTGAGTGCTTTTTCAGCTTCTCTAGCTGTACTCTTTATCCGTAGATCTATTTTGTTGTTATAGACTAATAAGGGTGATCAACTAATAACTAATAGGTATATTGTTCAGCTACCTAAGTTTTAATAATTTGAAAGGCGAAATACCTAAGGAGTTTCTAATCTTCCTGAACTTCGTTATCTCCATCTGCATGAAAATCATTTTATTGGACGAATAATATTAGCGGCATATGTACTATAGCAATTTGGTTTGAATACTAGTTATGTTGGGATTAGTTATGCTGGAATAAGTTATACTAGGATAAGTTATGATGGGATTAGTTTTTTATTGCTTGTTTGGTTTGTCATAGTCAAACTAATATTCATTGTATAATTTTTTAGGATAAGTTGTTTGTTTACAAAATACCCTCACCCTATTTAAATTTTTTTTTTACAGTTTCTTTGCAAGCATTAGTTATTCATTCTTAAAAATAAAATTTCCATCTTATTTAGCTTAAATATTTTTGTGTGTGCATTTTCATGATCGTGCCATATGTTTTAAAAATTAAACTTTCATCTTATTTAACTTAAAAATTAAACTTTCATCTTATTTAGCTTAAAAATAAAATGTTCATCTTATTTAGCTTAAAAATAAGATTTTCATCTTATTTATGCTTAAAAATAAAACTTTCATCTTATTTAGTTTAAAAATAAAACTTTCATCTTATTTAGTTTAAAAATATAACTTTCATCTTATTTAGCTTAAAAATAAAACTTTCATCTTAAGTTTATTAAAGTAAAAGAAAATTTATTAACTTTTCCCTCTAAAAAAAAGACTACTCCTGCTTAAGTCTAGAGTTATTTGTATATCGCCTCAGGCCCTCAACACATCGCTCAAGCAAAGAAATTCATGGTAGCCATCTCCATCCAAAGGTAATCGTAAGGTTTTTATCTCATACAAACTCATGATCTTACTGAAACAAACCTTTGATCACATATTCTTCTTTTTTTGAGTTTGCCACTGTTTTAACTATTGATTTGGCTCTTCTTCTTGGTAATGATGCTCCCTTCAGTCTATCTGTGATGTTGTATTATTTTTCCTATTAGTTGACTGCATATTCTGTTGTTTAATTCTTAGTTGATCACACTTATTAGGTCTTACACGACATGATTATGATTTTTAGGCAGTCATAGGATCGGGAGACTATGGTTTTTGTTGTTGTAAAACCCAACTTATGAGATTGCACCGGATATGTTTTTGTTATTGTAAAAATAAACAAACCACTATATAATAAGGATCTAGTTACAAATTAAATAGGGGTGTGTGATCTTTTTTCCAGTTAACAAGTAGCCAAGTAGGAGTAGAGTAAATGCTTACAGCTCTAGAAAGAGGATTAAATTTTATTGTATATCTCTATGCAAGATGTTATGCGCATATTGAGCTGTGCTTAGGCTTTCAAATTCTTTCAGTTAGATTCTGGATGAATATCTGCAACAATGCCTCATCCAGTTACTCTATGTTCTAGACTTCTAATTCATTCACCAAATAGTTTGGATTTGAGATGTAGTAGTTGATTGGATGATCTTGACATAACTGTGCTAGTAATTCTAGTTGGGTAGTTGTAGCTTCTGTCACAACCCTGACACTAGAGAGTATCTGAGTTTGTTATTGCGGAGTCGGTGTTTGTAAGCTAAATCTCTCTTCTGGAATATTCTATATTAGACTTCAGCAAACCTAGGAAGAATGTGAAAGTTTTAGTTTGATAGTCATATGAACAGTTTATTGTATGACATATAATGCAAGACGTCTTATTTGTTAAGTCAGCTTGGTCAATTTGCCTAATTGACTTATTTTATCGAGCAATTTAGATGCATCATGTACAAGTCTTGGAGAAGAACCTGTAATGATGTACCATTACCTTTGTCTTCATTGTTCCGTTAGATTGTTAATTTCCAAAACTTTGCTTCAGGCAATGTAGATGCACCATCTACAATAGATACATCCTTAACCTTGTACTCTCTCCTCATCCACCAGTCCTTTCACCCCGTTTACTAAGATGCAAGAATATTTTGTTGGATAATTTTGACATTAGTGGGAACGGAAGACAAGTGATGAAACTTACTGCGAATATAAAAGAATAAGCACCCTCTTTCTAGAAAGTCTCTCTTCCAGATACCTCAAAAACTCTATTCTTGTCTTCAACAGAATTTCTGAGTAGACAAACCATGCATTGATTCCCACATATCCTTTTCAGAGAGTCACCGACATAGACTAATCGCTTTCCTCTCAAAAGCTCCAGCATTTCTTTGGCATTCAACCTGAAAGGTGAAGTAATACTATTTTACAAAAAATAACATTACCAAAATTAAGCCTAGCAATGCATAAAACTAAAAGAGGACAGACTGGTGCACAACTCATGCTATATGCGGGGTCCAGGAATGGACAGACCATATTTGGTTTATTCTATGCAGTATTAGCTTGCAGGTTATTTCCATAGTTTGAACCTGTCAATAGCAGATTTTAAGATAAATACAGGATTTGAACCAAGGCAACTATGTTAGGCGGATATTGTGGCTCTGCCCCTACCTAGTAATGCATATGCAATAAATAACAAAAGTAGCATTATTATCTTGGAATATTACAGTGCTTAGGCTGCCATCTAAACTTCTGTTAACCATTATCAAGCCTTCCATTTTGATAACAATCAAATGACTCATCAATAAAAGGACAAGAACTAGGTTCATACATAGGGTTAGCATCATCTTTCACCCACATTCCATCAAAAACAGCACAATGACTCATCACTTCCCACCAAGCCTCTTTGTCTCATTTTTCTCCGAATTCGAACATAACTTCACCTTTTGTCTCTCTTCCTCTTCTCTTTTAATAGTTGATTTACTTGAGGTGAGTATATTACCTCTAGTACTGATAATTTCACATGACTAACCTTCATACATTATATTGATTTGTTGAAATTTAACTATTGATTTGCAGTTTGAAGATTACAAAGAAAGCAACCGTAGTGGAAGAACATTGATATCAATTCCAGGACTCTTTGTGTGGACTTTGCAGGTTAGTAGGTGTTTTGTTGTTTTCTTTAATAGTATGGAGGTATTAGTCTATAATAGTATGAGGGTATAATTCTTGTTTGCTATATGTTATAGGTTATATACTTAATGGATAAAAGTTGGATAAATATATTGAATAGTCTTGATCCCTTATATGAGAATGGAGCCAAAGAGTTTCTTCATTTTGCATCATTAGATAGGCCAGATGCATCTACAATATTGTGTCCATATCGAAAGTGTCGTAATATGAAATTTGTTCGAAAAGATTTGATTGTTGAACATATTGTGGTTGATGGATTTCTAACTAGTTACACTAGTTGGATTTATCATGGTGAGGAGCTATTTTCATCAAAATTGGTCAATCAGTTAGATAAAGGTGATGAGATGCAAGACATGTTACATGAAGCATTTGGAATTCCTCCTACATCTAATTTTGTTGATATGGACACTAGTGCTGAAGGATTTGATGGGTCAAATCAACGTAACATGGGTTTTGACAAGAAGACTGAAGAATTCTTTAGCTTACTGAAAGAAGCTGAACGTGAGTTATATCCTGGAAGCAAGTATTCACTACTTTCGTTCCTTGTTCGTCTATTACACTTAAAGTGTCTCAATGGATGGAGTAACAAATCATTTTCCATGCTATTAGAGTTGTTAAAAGATGTGCTTCCAGAAGGTGAAACATTGCCCAAGTCCTTTTATGATTCAAAGAAGATTATTAAAGATTTAGGACTTGAATATAAAAAGATACATGCATGTCCAAATGATTGTATGATTTATTGGAATGAGACGAAAGATAGAACGTCTTGTAAGTTTTGCAAAGCTCCAAGATACAAACAGTTCAAAGGTGCATCAGTTAATTCCAGTTCAGAAACATCAAAAATTCCATCAAAGGTGTTTAGATATTTTCCATTAATACCACGACTTCAAAGACTATTTATGTCGGCTAAAACATCTACTCAGATGAGATGGCATGCCGAAGGTCGCACTAGAGATGGGGTAATGCGACATCCTGCAGACAGTATTGCTTGGAGGAAATTTGATGAAGCGCATACAGTCTTTGCTCGAGATCCTCGAAATGTTAGACTTGGATTAGCTTCAGATGGCTTTAGTCCATTTAAGTCTATGTCTATCTCACATAGCACATGGCCTGTTATCTTGATTCCATATAATTTGCCACCATGGTTGTGCATGAAACAACCATATATGATATTATATTCCATTGATTGTCAAGCTCCCAATCATTGAAGTTTCTCCTGAAAAGTAGATTCCATTGATTGTCCTCTCTGTTCTGTGCAACTGTAGAGTCAGGATCCCGTGCTATTAGGAAGAGAATTGGGTAAAGCTCTTTCAAAATTAAATTCCCAAGCCACCTATCTTTCCAGAATTTCACATTCAGGCCATTCCCAACTTTGAATGAAATTTGTTGAACGAAATCTTCCCAATATTTGTGTATATGTTTCCATGCCCCTACCCCATGTGGAGAATTGCTTTGCTTAGTACACCAGTGGTTTAGTTCTCCATGCTTGGCTGCAACCACTTCCTTCCATAAGCTATTACCCTCCATTCCATATCTCCTTAAGCCATAAACACCTGGATTTTTGCCTCCTCCATGACACTTCTTCAGCCTTAGCGATCTGTTGTAGTTCCATTGTTAGGACCATTATATTTTCTTTTTCTGCTTGGGATGGGAGCCTATTTTCGATTGCCTGCTCAATAGCCATAAGTTCATCCAGTGCTTTGCTCTTTCTGGTTTCCATCTTGCCAAAGATTTCTCTGTTCCAGTCGGTGATATCTTTTTTAAGACACCTCAATTTCTGAGATAAAATAAAATCTGGACTACCCCTGATAGAGTAGTTCTGCCACCATTCTTTAATTTTATCAAAGAACCCTTCCTCTTGCAACCACATGTTTTCAAATTTAAAATAGGAAGGATTGTCTTCCCAGTCACCATTTTCCAGAAGTACAGGTCTGTGGTCTGACATAACTTTTGGAAGAGCAAATTGTTTTACAGCTTTATGTATTCAATGAAATGTTAAGTTTTGTATTTCGTAAAGTATCAAAATAATTAATTTAATGTTTTTTTTCAGGCTAACATGATCAAGAAGACTGGAACTACCGTAGTTGGCACAAATAAAAAGAAGTGGGTATATTTGAAAAAAACTACAAGATCTTTCTTTTCTTTCACAAGGAGGAAAATTTCATATATATAATTATTGCATTTGCATCAATTCCTTAATATTTTTGTTCTTAGAAAAATTCAATTAGTCATTTTTGATATCTCAAATTGTTCTAGTTAATGGGGATCTAATTTTTATTATTATATAGTTATAAATTTTCTTATGTGCATTTCTTGTGCAGAATTTTTAAGGAAATTGAGGTCAAGTATCGACTTCAACATGCGCGACTTTTGGATTGATGATTTCATAAATATTTATTGCAAATTTGTTGGAGATTTTAATTTCATTTGAATTAGGAGTTAATTAGTTGGTTTTATGTTGAGATTATTATATTTAGTTAGATCTCAGTTTTACTTGAGATAGAAAAGATAATTTGTTTACACATTGTTTAGTTTTACAGAAAACTTATTATATTGCTATTTTATTATTTGATTATAATATTAGGAAATATTTACTTTATATAATATTTCTTGCTTATCATGAAGAAGATAGTTTCGAATGAACGGATTGTTTGTATGTATGTGTCTTGGAAAAACCATATATAGATTTTTCTGGGATGTTTAAAGAAATTTGGTAGCGACATTAGAATATTAATATGACATTTAGCAAAATATAAAATAATGTCACTAATTTTTATGACATTCAACAATAGCATTTGTTGACATTAACTAAAGTGTCAGAAATTTCAATGTGACATTTTATAAATGTCACAAGTAAGTGTCTTGAAATTTGTTTTACCAACATTTAATCTAAATGTCAGAAAGTTTTAGTGACATTTCATAAATGTCGAAAAAATAAATGTCATATATCTCATATCGACATTTACTTAAATGTCAAAAATAAATGCCATATATTTCATATCGACATTTAAGTAAATGTCAAAAATAAATGTCATATATCTCATAGCGACATTTACTTAAATGTCAAAAATAAATGTCATATATATCTCATACCGACATTTACCTAAATGTCGAAAATAAATGTCATATATCTCATACTGACATTTACCTAAATGTCGAAAATAAATGTCATATATCTCATACTGACATTCACCTAAATGTCAAAAATAAATGTCATATATTTCTTATCGACATTCACATAAATGTCAAAAAATAAATGTCGTAATAATCTTACCAACATTTACATATATGTTGCAAAGTAAATGACACAAATTCTTTTCAACATTTACCTAAATGTCACAAAATAAATGTCACAAATTCTTCCCGACAATTACCTAAATGTCGGAAAAATCCCCGACACTAAAATTTACGACATTTGGTCCAACTGTAAAATAAATATCGGTAAACAAATTTGTGACATTTAAACATCATAATACGACATTTAGAAAATGTCGTTGTATCTCCACTTTCTTGTAGTGCAACCACTGATAAAAGACATCGAATTGTTGTCATCTTGACAACCGGACTAAAAGTCTCATTGAAATCAATACCTTCCCTTTGTATATCTCCCCTTATAACAAGTCTTGCTTTCAACCTCTCAAGAGTCCCATCAGATTTCAACTTCACTTTATAGACCCATTTGCAAGGTAGTGCTTTCTTGCCGGGAGGTAAGTCAACCACATCCCAAGTGTCATTGATAACCAAAGCCTCAATTTCCTTTGCCATAGCGGCTTTCCATCCTGGATGGAGTACAACCTAAGAATAACTAGCTGGTTCTTAGATGTGGAAAAGAGAGTTGAGCAGTTCTTGATTGGAAGAGGAGAGTCCTGCAAAAGAGAGAGAAGGAGGAGACACTGGAAGAGAAAGCAATCTGATGAAACAGGGGCTAAAAGGACTGTGTTGCAGACTTAGTTTTCCAAATAAGTTGGAGTTTTAACAGCTCTGGTAGACCTTCGCAAACAGTGGGATCAACAGACGGTAAAACAGTAGGAGAGGGAATAGCTGCAGGAGCTACAGGAGGAATGTATTCAGGATTAGGAGCAACAGGATGAGGAGAGTCATGAGAAAGGTCATGGTTAGACAAAGATGAGGGAATACTTTCTGTTTCAATGAAAGGAGTAGGAGCAGATATAGCAGGGAATATAGGTGGTTCCTTGATTGTAGTGGAAAAGGGAAAAATATTCTCATGAAAAACAACATTCCTAGACACAAAATTTTTCTGAGATACAAGACTAAGTAGTTTATATCCCTTCTGACCAATAGGGTACCCTAAAAACAAACAAGCTTCTGCCCGAGGATCCAATTTAGACCTTCCTTGGGAAAGGGTGGAGGCATAACTGAGACAACCAAAACACTTAAGAATTGAATAATCTGGTTTAATCCTAAATAATATTTCAAAAGGAGTTTTGAAGTGGAGAATTTTGGTAAGACATTTGTTAATCAAAAAAGTGGCTGTCATGAGTCAATCTCCCCAGAATTTATGAGGGAGCTTATCTTGAAATAATAAAGCTCTAGATACTTCCAACAAATGCCTATGTTTTCTTTCGATTACACCATTTTGTTGTGGTGTACCTACACAAGATCTTTGATGAAGGATTCCTTGAGAAGCAAGAAAATTACAGGACTCAGAACTACTGCCCAATTCCCAAGCATTGTCTGATCTAATCACTTTGACCTTTTTATTGAATTGACTTTCAATCATGAAGAGAAAAGATTTTAAAACTGGAAAGGCATTGCTTTTGGTAGTTAATAAGTAAGTCCAAGTCCCTCTACTATAGTCATCTACTATAGTAAGAAAGTATTTGTAACCATCATAAGTGGGCTTCTTATAAGGTCCCCAAGTATCAATATGAATTAGATCAAAAATATTCTTAGAAGATATAGTACTATTTGGAAATGAAAGCTTAGCTTGCTTAGCCAGAGGACAAATTTCACAAGGAACATTGAATTTAGAACAGAGAAGAGTAGGAATTTCATTGATGTTTTTCATATTAGATAAGGGCATGTGGCCTAGCCTAATGTGCCACAGCCTACTATTTACATCAGAAAAAGAAACAGAAGACAAACTACATGGCAAATTGCCTTTAGATTGTAAAGCAGAATTAAGATAAGCAGTACAAGACTTGACAGACTTCGACTTGTAGCACATAGAAACCATTGTGAGAATCACCAAGGACCTTGGGGCTCTTCATTGAAGGGCCCTGCATTAAACAATGAGTGGAATTAAACACAAGACGGTAATTAAACTGAAGGCATAATTTATGAACAGACAAGAGATTGTAATGGAAGTTAGGGATAAATAAAACATCATGTATGATCATTCGAGTGAATAACTTGACAGAACCTGCATGAGTGACTCTGACTTTCTGGGAATTTGGTAGAGTAACAAAGATGGCGTTAGGTAAAGCTAGAACGGAAAGAGATAGATCTTTATTAAAACACATGTGTTTGGTTGCACCTGTGTCTATGATCTAAGAATTCTCACTTATTGAGGTGTTCAAATGGCTAGAGTTAAAAGAAAAGGGAATAGGTGTTTTACCAGCACAATTATCACCAGTTGTGGCAAGGGAAACAGTGCCATGATCTTCAGGTTTCACTTGATGCAGTAGCAACATCACATGTTCCAGTTCTTCCTTAGTGAGAGGTTTGACTTTCTCATCCGCATTATACATGAACTGACCACCACGTCCTTCATTAGCTTGAACAACATTCCCCTGCACAGTGTTCTGAAAACTCCTTTGTCTAGTAAATTTAAAATTTGCTGGATAACCATGTAGTTTGAAACACTTATCAATAGTGTGCCCGGACTTTTTGCAATATCTGCAGACCAAACCAAACTTCTTGTTATCAAATTGTACCCTTTGTCCCTTAGGGTCAGAACCATATGGCCTTTGTCCTCCATTGTTAGTCCCTGTCACTATGAATGAAGAAGATTCTCCTGGGTATTTGTGTGTAGTATTCATTTCCCTCTGTTTCTTCTCTTGAATTAAGAGAGCATATGCATTAGAAATACTAGGTAAACGCGAGATCATCAGAATGTTACCTCTGGCACTGCAATAACTGTCGTTTAGTCCCATTAAGAACTGCACCAGTCTTACATCTTGCTTCCCTTTGATATTTTTACCTCTTGCTTCACAGGTGCAAAGAATGGACATATCCAAGTTGTCCAGTTCATCCCACAATTTCTTGATCTTGGTGTAGTAGGTTGCTATGTCAGCAACACCTTGCACCAAGTCACTCAATTCTTTCTGGAGCTGAAAAAGTTTAGCTCCACTGCTTTGTCCAAATCTTGCTTCAAGGTCACTCCAAAGTTCTTTAGCAGTGGAAGAATAGATAACACTCTCAGAAATTTCTCGTGAAAGAGAGTTTAGGAGCTAGGAAATTACCATGTTATTGGCCCTCAACCAAGCTTTGTGTATATCTGAGTCAGCTGCTGGTTCAGGAGAGGAACTATTAATAAATCCTGCTTTGTTTTTAGCAGAAAGACCAATTAGCATTCCTCGCTTCCATCCTGCAAATCCCTTACCATCAAAAACAGTATTATCCAGGAGCATCCGAGGAGAATCAGTAGGTGAGATAAAGTAAGGATGAGCAGCATTCAAAAGCTCAGTAGGAGCTAGCTGTGGAGTAGCAACAGCTGGAACATTAGGAAGCACACCAGTATTATCGCCCATTTTAGAAGAAAAGAAAGATTTAATGGGAAGTTAAGCAAAAAATATGATATACGCAGAGAAAGAAGAAGAATAGAGTAGGATTCTTCACAGAACCTGCTCTGATACCATGTTAAAATTCAAAAGAAAACCAGAGAGATATGGAAGAAATATTTCTGCGTGTATTCTCTGTCTTTTACCTATGCTATACACTATTCAATATATAGAAAAAATTCTAACCAATATGTACACCTGTCCTTTATTTATTTGTTGTTGTATAACAAACTAATGAGCTGTGCAAAATAATATTCCTATACAAAACTAAACGATAAGATTGGTATCTTCTCGAAGCTTCCTTGTGACTCATCAAGTTGTTGTGACTCATCAAGTTGGACACCTGGCATAATTCAAATTAATTAGCTCAATCCATTTTTTCTTGATCACCAAACTTTCCAACAAGTTGACGCAGAGGGGGATGGAGCAACTTTTTTTTGTGCAATTAGTACAGATGCTTAGTAGTGGTGCTGACATGTGTTTTCATGGAAAGGAGTAAGTGCTAATTCAATGTACCATTTACATTGCTTTTGGTACAATTCTTTCATTCTTTTATGTTGTTGGCTTACATATAAGAGAAAGAATATCGTGCTAGCTTGTATTGAATTTATAAAGTTATTTCTTGTATTGAATTTATAAAGTTATTTGTGTGTAATCTCTCCTGCCGATCCTTATGGATTCGACCCCAACTTCATAAATTTGGTAGTATTATCTTACATATATCTTAAAATGAGACACAATTGAGCTTTAGTAAGTATGGATGGATTTTTAGGTGCCAAAATCCATCCGTAACTCTCAAGTCCTAACCTGAACCCCTCAATTAACTCCCAAATGCTATATATGATCAAGTTATTACACTAATAATGCATCATAATCTAACCCCTTTAAAATTGAATCATGAGTTGGACATGATAGTAGTATTAATTGGTTAGTTTTTCTAGTTGTAGTTACAATAATTAAGTAGTTACTGTAATTTTGGTAATTATACATTTATTTAGTAGCATTTTCATACTTGAATCTCAAAAAGTAAATACAAGCATTGTTAATGAACTAAATATATTATTATTTACAACCACATTAGAAATCGTAAATTCTAATGATCTTCGGCAAACCTCACCCCTCCTTTACCATGACGTTCAATATTATCAAATGGCATAGAACTAGTAGGAATATTTGAATGATCTCCTATATTTGATGCAGCCACTTTTGAATTTGGAATTCTCTTATTATCAATACCATATTCTATGTCATGATGACCTTCTCTACCTTTAGTATGGATTTCATGGCGTTGTTTAGGTGAGTGATGATGATCTCCATTTCTTCTTTTGTTACAAATGCGTCCAATTACACAAGAAATAAGAGATATAACTAAAATCACAGCGAGGATAATGAAAACTGTGCCAAATGATCCGTTTGAATGTGATGAAGATTGAGTAATTGGAGTGTTTTTGGGTTGAACAGGCATATCATCGACTGGTTGTTGTTGCTCAGACATTTTCTTTGGTTGGAATAACTAAATACTAATGTTGCCTAATTAATAGGTTTGATTAGAATCTTGTGTGTTCTTTGAGTGAAGACAAAGGGAAGATTTGAGATAAGTAATGGAATGAAGTTATCAATAAGCTTGGACAACACATGTTGGATGGTTACGTTGTATTCTAAGCTATGAATCTTGATTTTGTTTAAGGGTTTTTTTTAATTAAAAAAAGAAAGAGAGGAGCATTTTCTTATATAATGAGAACTCTATAAAGATATTCTTGACATCCTTTAATGCAGGAAGCAATTTTTATTGCTTTGTTACGTGGGTGTCTTTTAGACCATCTCCAATCTAACATCATATTTTACACTAAATTTTATTTTGGTGTAAAATTTGGTATTTTAATGCTCCAATCCAACATCAATTTTTACACTATTTTAATGTGTGAATAGTGTTACATCAAATTTGAATTTACTGTTTATTTAGTTGATATGTATAATTATATATTTATTATATGCTTGCCAGTTATCTTAATTCGAAAAAGGGTTAGAAAATCCTTAAATTATGGGAAATTGAATACAAACGTCACCTTTAATACATAGTTTGGTTTTAAAATACTTTTGTGGTCAATATTTTGGTTAAAAAATGCCCTTATTATTACTTAATGAGTCAAAATGTCTTTTTTCAAATAAATATATTTATTTTTTAAAAAAAACACACATTCTTTTCCTGATGATGATTCTTTTAATTCGACAATACTTATCCTAGATACTTCAATTCAGAAAAGATTAAGAAATAAAGAATATTTTCTATTCTATTAGAAATTTTCTTATCGTTATTTAAATGAAAATTAGTGATGAAATTAGTATGATCTTATATATATGACTAGGGGTGTCAAATGGGTAGATGGAGTTGAATCTTGAGATATTTAAATGGGTTGAAATTGAAATCGAGTTAGGTCATTACCCATCCAAATTTACTTTGGGCTCAAATGGGCTAAAAATCAGGTTGGATCATGACCCACTCAATTTAATAAGCGTAATCTCAATAATTTTAACATATTATTATTTACACTTTACAAACAAAATTTGAATTTCAATTCAAAAAAATTAAAAAAAGAAGAAGTAACAAATGGATAGAAAAATCCTAGAAGATATAAAATAGATAGTAATTCATACCTTCAATATGGAACATACATTACAGTTTACACCAATGTAAATAAAGAGTAGAGATTAAATTGAGCTAAATTGAAGATTCTTTTAAAATGGATTACGGCTTGAATGAGTTAAGGTTGACCCAATTCAAATTATCTTCATGTGTTCAACATATAAAATTTCAGATGGATTGAGCTAATTATGTATATTTGAACTCATTTTGACACCCCTATATATGACCTATATAATCAATTAAATATATATATTAAAATATTTCTAATTTAATTGTTGAAATGAGATTAACATATCTTGTCTGTCAACTCCTTGACGTCTAATGACTTCTGCTGGCACCGTTGAACCACTATAACAAGGTGGGATCACAATCAACAACAAAGAAGAAAGATTATTTCGACAAGTTGACCAAAACTACAAATTAATACCATCATACAATCCATAACTTGAAGTATCTAAGAATCGCCAATCAAAACATCTTACCTTGATATATAGGTCTGGAACTACTTCCACACATCTCTACACACTCAACACCCTTTTATAATGAGGAGTATATCAGTTCTAAATGATAAAGTGAAAGGTATATTAGCTTCAAATGATAAAGAAGATGGGTATATCATATTCTTTTCCCTTTTTTAAATTCGACATACCGAAAATATGAATCGTTTCGAGGGAATTATACATCAAAAGACTCGAAACATCAAGAGGATTTCATACCTAGAATTTGGGACTGTTTAACGGTGATTTTGAACTGATCGAGATTGGGTAATTAGGTATACTTCATGTATAGTCGGTGTATATTTCATGTATAGTTAAACTATATTAAGTTTTTTGAGTGTATCATAATGTATATTCTATGTATAATTCATATGTAGGTAAGATATATTGTATAGTCTATGTATAACTCATGTATAGGCAAGATATATTGTATAGTCTATGTATAACTCATGTATAGGTAAGATATATCGTATAGTTGTTGTCACACCCCTAACTAGAAAGGGGAGGACATCAAGGATATACACAAGCACCTGCTAATTATCTTTACTAATCTCATGCCAAAGTTGTAGATTCATAAGCAGTGAAACCTATATGAAGACACATACTAAAACATAGATAACAAAAGGGCCCGCTGGACTACTTTACAACGGAAACAAAACTAAGTCTAAGAAGCCTCTAAAGAGTATGCATCTGAGATTCTGATAACTAGTCGGGACAGTGCCCCGACATACCCATTTTGATATATGTACATATGTAGCAAAATATAGGCTCTAAATATCTGATAGCTCCAGGTAGAGGTGGAGCTTACTATCTGCTAAACTGGAAGTCTCTAGTCTACTGAAAAAGCTTGTCGTCCTGAGTACCTGAGCCTGTAGTGATACAAATGAAGCACCACAATAATAGGGACGTTAGTACATATAAAGCATGTACTAGTATGTAAAGCAAACTGAATAACAAGTAGACATGTAGAATAATAAAATGCATCAAATATCAAGATAGGCAAATCTGAGCATATGTATGCAGGAGACATAATTCGTAACTGGAATTGTGACCAATCTCAACGGTCCTCATCTAACATTTCGTGGCTTAGTCATTTATATATAGAATCCCTATAATTTGCCTAAGTGGTAGCCTTACTTCATTATATCTTTGCTCTTTGTAAAGCTAATTGTCAAGGAAACATTATGGCCTACTGACGACGATTAGTGAACCCTGTATGGCATTTGTAGCCCACTGTCATGACCACATGTGAAATCTCATAGTCTAGGTAACGAGGTCTATTAATGTATGCCCCCCAAGGCTCTTGTATGGTCTTCTCGTAGGCCTGTATCAGTCAGGTGAATCCACAACGGGAAATTCCAGCTGACTATATCTGAATTCTGTGCACAAAGTAGCGTAGCACGTAGAAGACCTAAAAATGTCCACCCCACGCTGCAAAGTAGTCTATAATCTCAACTGCATGCAGATATTTATAACAATTAATTCATTAATCACATAGCTCGTGACACAATTTGTGATTACCTTCTTTAGCTTGAAAGTCATATATCTTGTGACCTATACACTTATGCACAGTCTGTGACCAACTGCTTTCTTTAAATTTATGCAACATGTACACCACTAACTTCTAAGAGTTTCAACTGTAGACAAATATAGTTGTGTGAAACATATTGCTTCCTTGAAGAGTACCGTAAATCTATAGGTTTAGGACTCAACATGAGAGGGTTTATAAAATAGGAGAATTATTTTTTCAAATATCATAGAATCTTTAGTGACATTTATCGAAAGAACATGTGAGTTTAGGTTGTGCCTTAAGGGCAAAAGAGGTTTTAGCTTTACATACCTTACTACGAGACTTACTATCTTACGTCGTCAAACTCCTTTTCTGACAACTTTATCTATAACATAAAACCATCAAAGGATAGTATAAGAAACTAATCAAGAATCACAACAATGCCAAAAACACAATAATAGTTCACAAGCGACAATCTCAACAATTACCATAGATGAATGGCGTATCGCCACACCCTTCTCTTTCTCTACTTTCCAAGTAGGCTTATGACTTATTTACATGTTTAGTATTACTCCTCAATCCTTTAACAATAAAGAACCAACCCCTTTGATCATCCACACTTAACATAAAAAGTAAAACGCATGACCTCCAAACACCATCCCACAGGTTCTTTGTTAACGATGTCAAATTCCTTTATAAGCTCATAGTTTAAGTTGGTAGAGAACTTATGCCATAAATTAAAATAATAGGAGCTCTGATAACCAACTACAATATATTCATAGTGATTTAGGCATTTCATCAAACTTTTGGTGAGCGACAAACTTTCGAGAACTATAAGAGTCGCTTTCTCTCTACCTAGCCTTCCATTTTATCGTAAACAGCCTACTTCCCCAATACAATACCATTGACCCCTCATTTGGTCAAAACAGCAGCTAACACAACCTTCTACAAACTCCCTCCTTACCAAAATATCAACTACAATGGGTAAAACATGGACTCACGGCTTCCTATCACCGTCCTGTGAGTCCTACCCAAAAATTATACTTAGAGCATCCTTGGAATACTATTTATGAAGATAGAAGATGAGTCATACCTATATATCCAAGAAAAGCAGCCTCTGCCCTTTTCTATTCTCCAAGAACAATACTTTTCTTAAACATTTAGCTAAGTATATCTATAGGTCTATGGAGAGGAAGACACTTGATTCTTTAAGAAACCAACTTACCTTAAGCTTTGGAGGATTGAAGATGAGAAAAGCTTGAAGAAATAACTTGAAAACGGTCCTTACATGTTCTTGAGTATATGAGAAAGTATATCCCAAACTTCTAATATAAAAACAACATGTTTGGCCGACTTTCTCGAAAGTGCCACATGTCCCGCAGTGATTGGGCAATGCACGCGTCTGTCGTAGAATGAACATAACTTTTTACTCCAATATTATTTTAACGAGCGGTTTGTTTTGCTGAAAACTAGACTCAAATACCTTTAATTTGATAGATTATAAGTCCTTTAAACCCTTATATATTAGGAGATATGCTTGTTCAAAATCAGTTGAGAAATGAGATCATTTGTAGTATTCCTCCACAAAGAACCTTTCAACTTGAATCTTTTCTTTAATGATCTCTTTGGCCTAAAGCTTTTGTTTAATCCTTCAAATGACTAAATATAAGGGTTATATGTTACGCTTAACCATTTTCAATGATATACATCCCCCGATATCATATCTATGGATTGGTATTTACGAGTCTCAAATATATTTTTAGTTACGGGGTATTACATTATCCCCCCTTTGGATCATTCATCCTCAAATGAAGGAAACTCCTTAAGATGATTCAAACTATCTTATTTTTAAAAAAAAATTGGCAGATTTTCCTTTGTAAACATGCCTATCCAAAACCTGTCAGCTAACCAAAATACACACCATGCTTCACAGAGCATCACTACGTAATAATATGCAATGGATATTCACTAGGCTTTTGTTTGGCCTTATAAGAATGGAAACTACACTAACTAATATAACATACCTTATACTGTGGATGTTTAAACTCTGAGGAACATGTGGTGTCTATATCAGGTACCTGAACATATAACATATAATAAAGCAGCACTACAAAGTACGGGCAAAACTAATACTCAAACGAGAGGAGTTATGACTTTAAGAACCTTTGTGTGGCTATTAAAATAAGTGGCGATACTTGGCCCTCATGTCAGCCTCTATTTCCCATGTGGCTTCTTCTATATTCTAACTTCTCTAAAGTACTTTGACTGATGCTACGTCTTTTGTACTCAACTTCTTGACCTGTCGGTCTACTATTGCCACTGGGACTTCCTCATACAATAAGTGTTCTGAGAGTTCCATACCTTCTATGGGAATAACATGTGTAGGATCTCCTAAGAATTTGCGTAACATCGACACATGGAAGACCGAGTGTACTGTAGCTAACTCTCTAGGCAAATCCAGCCCATAGGCTACCTGGCCAACTCTACGTATAACTTTATATGGCCCAGTATACCTGGGGCTCAACTTACCTTTCCTTCCAAATCTCATAACGCCCTTCATAGGGGATACCTTCAAGAATACCCAGTCATCAACCTGGAACTCTATATCTCTACAGCGTACGTCTACATATGATTTTTATCGGCTCTGAGCCGTCTTCAATCGCTCTTTTATTAACTTTACTTTTTCAACGGCTTGGTGAACAAGGTCTGGTCCTAATATTTGAGTTTCACCTACTTCAAACCAACCTATAGGTGATCTACACCGACACCCGTAGAGGGATTCAAATGGAGTCATGCCAATGCTTGTGTAACGACCCTAAAAACGAACTAGTGAAACTAGAGCCTCACATGTGAGTTTGGAGTTGAGAACTTGATGAAATGATGAGAAATGACCGTGACGTCCGGAAACTAGTCAATTGAACTAGTGAGTTGTAAGGGTCAACTTTAAATGGTCATATCTTTTAGCTCAAAATGAATTAGGTGGACCTTTACCTATCCAATTAAAGGTCTTTGAGTCCTCTTTCCAACGCCACCGAGTTTTCCCAATTCCGACCTTGGAGTAAAAAGTTATGCCCGAAATATTGAAGCACTGTCAGGCTGAAGAAAAGGGCGAACTAAGACGGGAAGGGGCATAATTTTTAAGTTAAGATTTTATGGGTCCTTAGTCCTTTTCCAAAATTGACCCTATGCTATTTTATTCTTTTCCTAGTAACTATAAGACCTTTTTATGACTTAATTCCTTTCATTTTAGTCACTCCTCTTAGAATTAAAAAGAAACCCATCTCCTTTCATATATTTCTTTCAAGTTCAAGGAAAAAGAAGGGTGAAGAACTAGGGTTTCAATTAGAGGCTTCTTTCATCGATTTTCGTGGGCTTTCTCAATATTAAGGTATGGGGACTCTTTATCTTTGATTCCTTTTTCAATCAAAGAGCTAATTCAAAGTATTTTCAAAGTTCTACAAAAATCCTAAAGTCCTAATTTCGATTCTAGCATGGGTTCTTGCATAAAAAGGGTTTTAAATGATGATTTACATTGTTATTAATGGTTATTAATGGTGTTTAGAAAGATATCCCCATGAACCCATGTTTTCCCAAATTCTCTAAATTTCACCATAAAGTGGGTGTATTGATTTTGAGTAGATTATTATAAAAATTGTGTTTAGTATGATATGGGCTGTTCATATATGGTATTATATATGAGAATTGTTAAGAATCTTTATTGAATTGAAGGATGTGGGATGTTGGCCTTGAATGGGCAAAAATTGTGAATTTGTCTTCATGTTGATTATGGGCTTATGCTTAGCTTAAATGGTATAGTTGAATACCATGATTACCTATGCTTTCTATTGTGAATTGTTTGATCATGAGAATGGTGAAGGTGGCTTGGAAAGGATGGTAAGTTGACCTACTTTATGAATAATGTTGAATTAGTAGGGAATTGAGTAATGTTGGTTATGGCTTTGG
>NC_064283.1:50493387-50501938 GCF_019186545.1 Solanum stenotomum | reverse complement strand
GAGATGATGACATGTCATGGCTATTTGATAGGTTTCTAAGTGTTGAAGATGAAGACTTGGTGAGTCCTCATATATTCGAGGACAATACCCCATATGTTCTTTTATGTCTTTTTAGTATTGTTTAAGTTGTGTATGGGATTGGTCCCGAATTTTGTACTCTAAAGTATTAGATGGTTTTGAGACATCATGTATAAAGTCTAGAAAGTCTTCCACTTGCTATTGTTTCTTTTTTTATGAAATGTTTTCTTGGTAAAGAAATTTTTTAATTCCTTATGGTTTTAGTGTCTATGCGATGAATGAATTGCTAAGAGGCTTGTATTAGACCTCTTCGAGGTCGAGTACGCCGGTTATGACTAGGGGGTGATCCCGGGTCGTGACAGCTTGAATGATAGCTATTATTGTAGGCAAATTCTATCAAGGGCATATGATCATCCCAATTTCCTTTAAAGTCAAAAACACATTCTATCAACATATCTTCGAGTGTTTGAATAGTGAGTTCGGTTTGGCCTTCTGTTTGTGGGTGAAACGCAGTGCTAAGGTTCACTTGTGTGCCCAAACTTTTCTGGAATAATCTCTAGAAATGTGTCGTAAACTGGGCACCCCTATCTGAAATAATGGATAGTGGAGTCCCATGCAAGCGAACAACTTACCTTACATATAGCTTGGCATATTATTCGATTGTGCTGCTGGATTTAACTAGCAAGAAGTGGGCTGATTTCGTCAACCGATCAATGATCACCCAAATGGAATCATGTCTCTTAAAAGAGAAAGGCAAACATGTAATGAAATCCATAATAATAGCCTCCCATTTCCATATTGAAATGTCCATAGTTTGAGCTAGGCCACCAGGCCTCTAATGTTCTACTTTAACTTGTGGGAAATTGGAGCATTGTGCCACGTATTCCGCAATATTCCTTTTCATGTCATTCCACAAGTAGACCTTCGTAAGGTCATGATACATCTTTGTGGAGCCTGGATGAATTGAGTATCGAGAACAATGTGCTTCATCCATGATTTTCTGACTTAACCCATCTATATTTGGAATACATAGTTTGCCTTGGCATCTTAAGGTGCCATCTTCTACTAACTCGAATGCAGTAATTCGGTGCTCACGAATCTCTTCTTGATACTGTAGAAATATTAAGTCATCATACTATTTTTCTTTCACTAATGCCACTAATGATTATTCGGTAGTATTCTGTACGACTATGCCTCCATCTTCGGCTTTTAGAAGTCGGACTCCTAGGTTGTCCAATTTGTGAACATCTTATACTATCTACTGTTGTACATGTGGTAAATGTACTAGACTACCCATAGATAGTTGACTAAGAGCATCTACTACCACGTTAGCTTTACCTGGGTGGTAGAGAATGTTCACGTCATAGTCCTTCAACAACTCTAGCCACCTTCTCTGCCTGATATTCAAGTCTTTTTGCTTGAAAAGATATTGGAGATTCTTATTATCTGTAAATATATCAACATGTACCCCATACAAATAGTGTCGCCAAATCTTAAGCACAAAAACCATTGCATCGAGCTCCAAATCATGAGTGGTGTAGTTTTGTTCGTGTTTCTTCAATTGTCGAGAAGTGTATGCTATCACCTTCCCTTTCTGCAATAAGACGCACCCTAGGCCAATGCCTAAAGCATCACAATAAACTACATACCCTTGTTTACCCTTTGGTAAGGCCAATACTGGCGCCTTAGTCAATCTATCTTTCAGCTCTTGGAAGCTTTTCTCACACGCATCGGACCACTGGAACTTCACAGCCTTCTGCATCAACTTGGTCAATGGTGTAGAAATAGAGGAGAAGCCCTCTACAGACCTGCGGTAATATCCAGCTAGTCCGAAGAAACTACGCACCTCCGTCGGAGTAGTAGGCCAAGGCCAACTCTTTACACCCTTAATCTTTTGGAAGTCTACTCTAATGCCTTCACTAGAGGCCACATGGCTAAGAAAATCCACATAGTTCATCCATAATTCACATTTAGAGAACGTGGCATATAGTTGGTGCTCTCTAAGTGTTTGTAGGACATCTCTCAGGTGATTTGCATGTTCTCTAGAATCACGTGAATATATCAAGATGTCATCTATAAATACAATCACATACATATAAAGAAAGGATTTGAAAACCCTATTCATCATATCCATAAAGGTTGCTGGATCATTTGTTAGTCCAAATGACATGATGTGGAACTCAAATTGTCCATATCTCGTTCAGAAGGCTGATTTGGGAATATCTACTTCTCGAATCTTCAGCTGATGATATCCGAATCTAAATTCAATCTTTGTAAAGCACTTAGCTCCTTGCAATTGATCAAATAAATCATCTATTCTTGAAAGGGGGGTATTTTTTCTTTATCGTCACTTTATTAAGTTGCCTGTAATCTATACACGTCCGCATTGTGTCATCCTTCTTGCGTACAAATAGTACTGGAGCACCCTAAGGCGATATGCTAGGGCAAATAAAACCTTTGTCAAGCAAATCTTTCAGTTTCTCCTTTAGCTATTTCAATTCTGTTGGCGCTATTCTATAAGGAGGAATGGATATAGGCTGGGTATTATGATCTATGTCAATACCAAAATCAATCTCTCTAATTGGAGATAGTCCAGGAAGATCGTCAGGAAACACATTTGGATATTCATTCACAACGGGAACAGATTGAAGAGTCTCCATCTGTTTCTCAGCTTGAAGGTCTCTTACATGGACAGGGTGATATAAACACCCTTTATCTATTAACTTTTGTGCCTAAAGATAGGAAATAAACCTTCCTCTAAGCATTATAGCATTACCTTTACACTCTAGGACTGGCTCACCCGAGAATTGAATCGAGCAACTTTGGCTCGGTAATCAACCATAGCATAACAAGATGACAACCAATCTATGTCTATAATGACATCAAAATCAACCATTTCTAGCTCTATCAAATTTGTCAATGTGTCACGGCCACATATTGTTATTAGGCACCTGTAATAGACCCTTCTAGCTATAACAGATTCTCCTACCGGAGCGATACTGTAAATGGCTCATGTAATAACTCTAGCTCTACTCCTAATTTCTTAGCAACAAATGGAGTAACATATTATAGGGTAGTGGGTCTATCAATGCATATACATCATAAGAGAAAATAGATAAGGTACATGTAACCACATTTGGGGATGCCTCTGAATCATGACGACCTGCTAGTGTATATATCTGATTTGGGCCAACTCTGGAACCATATCCTCTACCCTTGCATGTACCTCTCCGTGCTGGTGGTTGAGGGCCACGTGATGAAGAAGGTGCTTATGATGAGGATGCTCATGTAGAGCTAGTATATTGTGGCCTATCACCTCTACCCTCAACTCGAAGCTTGGGACAATCACGTATCTTATGACCCTCAACTCCACACCCATAGGAAGCGGTAGATCCATATCAACACTCTCCCAAGTGAGATCGGCCACAATGCATACAAGTAGGTTGAGGCGGTAGTCCTCGACTAGCACCTCTCTGATAGTGGGGATTAGGAGCCCTTGAAGTCTAACTATGCTCCTACCTAGGTATCGATGATTGAGCTGAGGCACTAGCAGTAGAGCGGTCTAGTAGTTGAGCGTGTCTGGACCTCTACTGGAGTAAACTCTAGCATATCCCTGAAATATTCCAGCACTCGTAGCCCTCTTATTTTGTTCCCTTTCTCTCTCATCCCTATGATTTTATATACGGTATTCTGTCTGTTGAGCATGTTCCATAAGTCTTGTAATATCCATATACCGATTTAATGCAGCAACAGTGCAAGAACCAATCAAATGATCCCCAAGTCCACCAATGAAGTGATGCATCCTTGCATTTTGGGTGCTAACCATCTCAGGAGCAAATCTAGCCAACTAAGTAAATTGCATGGTATATATACTCCCTAACGCTAAGGTTGTTTTGTCGAAAGTTTAAAAATTCATCAACCCTCACTTCTCTAAGCTCTAGTAGAAAAAATTGCTCTATAAAGGCCGTAGAGAAGTCCTTCCAAATTGCTGGAGGAGCAATTTGTTCCCTAGAGTCCACCCACATCTCGTACCAAGCAATAACGACATTTATTAGCTGATAGGAGGCTAATTCAACTTCCTCAGTCTCAGAGATATACATGACCCTAGGAATTCTATAAACCGTTATAGGTCCTCTGTCACCCTAGATCCTGTGAACACTGGGGGATTCATATAGAGGAAATCACGTACTCTGGATCAAGTTGCCTCTTCCCAAATCGTACTAGGCGTAACTTCATTTTGTCTTTGGACCTGAGCAGCTACCAACTGAGTGAGCAATTGTATTGCCCCTCTAAGATCTTGCTCTGAGGCACCTGGTGGCGGTACATACAGTACATGAACTACCGTTGGTACTACTGGAGGTGTAGGAACTCTTGTAGCTCCTTCTATCCTGGGAATTTAAGGACCTGGAAGCATAGGACATGGTAAGCTCTGTTGACCACTGTTCTGATCACCTACTAGTTGGGACTGCTCTAAAATGGCTGCCTCCTAAGTATTACTAGTAATGGACCTCGGGCCTTCTTTATCCTTGTCCGTACTAGACATGATCTAAATCACAAATGAAAAAAAGAGTTTGGGTCAGAATTAACGTTCTATGACTTAGTTGTATCACACGATCTAGATTATGAAAGAAGGTAAGATTCCTAAATGCATATGTAGTCCCTAAATTATAAATATGGCGCGGAACACATTTATAAGAAAGGTCCTACTAGACACAACTTAATAGACTCCCTGAGACACTTGAACCTTGTGCTCTAATATCAAGTTTGTCACACCCCTGTGTACATCAATGATATACACAAGCACCTGCTAATTATCTTTACTAATCTCATGCTAAAGTTGTAGATTCATAAGCAGCAGAACCTATATGAAGACAATACTAAATCATAGATAACAAAAGGGCCCACTGGGCTACTTTACAATGGAAACAAAACTAAGTGTAAGAAGTCTCTAAAGAGTATGCATATGAGATTCTGATAACTAGTTGGGACAGTACCCCGACATACCCATTTTGATATATATACATACGTAGAAAAATATAGGCTCTAAATATCTGATAGCTCCAAGTAGAGGTGGAGCTTACCAACTGCTAAACTGGAAATCTCTAGTCTACTGAAAATGTTTGTCGTCCTGAGTACCTGAGCTTGTAGTGACACAAATGAAGCGCCACAATAATAGGGACGTCAGTACATATAAAGCATGTACTGGTATGTAAAATAAATAGAATAACAAGTAGACATGTAAGAATGCTAAAATGCATCAAATATCAAGATAGGTGAATCTGAGAATATGCATGCAGAAGACATAATCTGTAACTGGAATTGTTACAAACCTCAAGGGTCCTCATCTAACATTTCGTGGCTTAATCATTTATATATAGAATCCCTATAATTTGCCTAAGTGGTATCTTTACTTCATTATATCACTTCTTTGCTCTTTGTAAAACTGACTGTTAGGGAATCATGTTGATGGCATACTGACGACGATTAGTGAACCCTGTATGGAATTTGTAACCCACTGTCACAACCACGCGTGAAATCTCATAGTATAGGTAACGAGGTCTATCAAGGTACACCCTCTAGGGCTCTTGTATGGTCTGTCTGCAGGCCTGTATCAAATCCACGACGGAAAATTCCAGCTGACTATATCTAAATTCTGTGAATAGATTAGCATCGCACATAGTAGCCCTAAAAATACCCACCCGACGCTGCAGAGTAGTCTATAATTTCAACTGCATGCAAATATTTATAACAATTAATTCATTAATCACATATCTCATGACACAATTTGTGATTACTTTCTTTAGCATGAGAATCATTTATCTTGTGACCTATACACTTACGCACAGTCTGTGGCCAACTGCTTTCTTTAAATTTAAGCAACATGTACAATGCTAACTTCTAAGAGTTTCAACTGTAGACAAATATAGTTGTGTTAAACATATTGCTTCCTTGAAGAGTACTGTAACTCTATAGGTTTAGGACTCAACACGAGAGGGTTTATAAAATACGATAACTTTCTTTCAAGTATCATAGAATCTCTAGTGACATTTATCGAAAGAACATGCTAGTTTAGGTCGTGCCATAAGGGCAAAAAAGGTTTTAGCTTTTTACATACCTTACTACGAGACTTACTATCTGCATCGTCAAACTCCTCTGCTGACAACTTTATCTATAACATAAAATCATAAAAACGATAGTATAAGAAACTAATCAAGAATCACAACAAGGCCAAAACACAATAATAGTTCATGAGCGACAATCTCAACAATTACCATAGATGAATGGCGTATTGCCACACCCTTCTCTTTCTCTACTTTCCAAGTATGCTTATGACTTATTTACATGTTTAGTATTACTCTTAAATCCTTTAACCATAAAGAACCAGCCCCCGTAATCATCCACACTTAACATAAAAAGTAAAATTCATGGCCTCCGAACACCATTCCACGGGTTCTTTGTTAACGATGTTGAATTCCTTTATAAGCTTATAGTTTAAGTTGGTAGAGAACTAATGCCATAAATTAAAATAATATGAGCTCATATAACTAGCTACAATATATTCTTAGCGATTTAGGCATTTCATCAAACTCTTGGTGAGTGACAAACTTTCAAGAACTATAAGAGTCACATTCTCTATACCTAGCCTTCCGTTTTATCGTAACCAACTTACTTCCCCAATACAATATCATTGACCCCTCATTTGGTCAAATCAACAGCCAACACAACCTTCTACAAACTCCCTCCTCACCAAAACATCAACTACCATGGGTAAAACAAGGACTCACGGCTTTCTATCACCGTCCCGTGAGTCCTACCCGCAAATTATACTTAAAGCATCCTTGGAATACTATTTATGGAGATAGAAGATGAGTCATACCTATATATCCAAGAAAAGCAGCCCCTGCCCTTTTCTATACTCCAATAACAATACTTTTTCCTTCAAGAAAATATTTAGCTAAGTATATCTATATGTCCATGGAGAGGAAGACACTTGATTCTAGTAGAAAACCAACTTACCTTAATCTTTGGAGGATTGAAGGTGAGAAAAGCTTGAAGAAATAACTTGAAACCAGTCCTTACACGTTCTTGATTATATGAGAAAGTATATCCCAAACTTCTAATATAAAAACAACAAGTTTGGCCGACTTTCTCTAAAGTGCCACATGTCCCGCAGTGATTGGACAATGCGCGAGTTTGTCGTAGAATGAACATAACTTTTTACTCTGATATTGTTTTAACGAGCGGTTTATTTTGCTGAAAACTAGACTCAAATACCTTTAATTTGATTGGTTGTAGGTCCTCTTACTCTTCATATATTAGGAGATATGCTCGTTCAAATTCAGCTGAGAAATGAGATCATTTGTAGTATTCCTCCATAATGAACCTTTAAACTTGAATCTTTTCTTTAATGATCTCTTTGGCCTAAAATTTTTGTTTAACCCTTCAAATGACTAAATATAAGGGTTATATGGTATGCTTAACCGTTTTCAATGATATACTTTCCCTGATATCACATCTATGGATTGGTGTTTACGAGCCGCAAATGTATTTTAAGTTACAGGGTATCATAGTTGTATGCTTTTTATGACCTTTGGCAAACTATATTGTATAGTCTGTGTATATTTTCTATGACTTTTGACTATTTTTTATATAGATAGAATATGATTATATTTATTGTAAATTAATTCCTTTATTGTATATATTAAAAATCGGTCATGTATATATATATACTCTCTAACTTAAAACACCTAATTTAGTATTTCTTCTATATTTTATATTTTATTTATATGTTCTATATTTTATTAAAAGGTGACGTCTTTTCACATTGACGGGTAGTGACTTCTCCGAAGAATTGTGAGTTTTTTAAAGAGTTGTGACTTTTTCGATAAATTGTGACTTTTTCGATAAATTGTGACATTTCCGAATGGTTGTGATTTTTCTAAAGGGTTATGACTTATCTGATAAGGTACGATAAACAACTTTCCATACTATCTTTCTTGGCTATCAATAGAGAATTTTTCTCACATTTTTAAACTACGATTTTTTATGTTATTTTATTATTATTTCTCTTCTTAAAACAAGAAATATTGTGAGAATTGTTCAATTAAGCAATTACAATTTTTTTAATTATCGGTAAATTAAATATATCAACAAAACTTGATGCAACAAGGAGAATGGAATAACTCAACTTCAAACGAGAAGACAATCTAGATAATTAGGGTGTGTTTGGTATGAAGGAAAATATTTTTCGGAAAATATTTTCTAATTTTCTCATGTTTGGTTGGGTTAAATGTTTGGAAAATGTTTTCCAAATCAACTCATTTTCCTCAAATTCAAGGAAACTGACTTCCCTTCAAAAATTAAAGAAAACATTTTCCAAAATTTTCCTCCAACTTCAAATTAAATTTTTTTTTTTTGAAAAAATCAATTTTTTCCGACGAAAAAAATAAATTTAAAGTTTTTTTTTTTAAAAAAATTGTTTAACTTCAATTTTTTATTTTTTTACCCACCCTCACCCCCTAGCCCCCCCCCC
>NC_064283.1:50278848-50493219 GCF_019186545.1 Solanum stenotomum | reverse complement strand
CCCCCCCCAAAAAAAAATAATTTAAACTTTGTTTTTAAAAAATATTTCCAATTTCAATTTTTTATGTTTCCACCCCCACCCTCTAACCGTGATCCCCCCAATCACCCCCTCACCTCCTCCAAAAAAAAATTAAGTTTGTTTTTAAAAAATAATTTCAATTTCAAATTTTTATTTTTTCACCCCACCCCCTCCAAAAAAAATTTAAGTTTGTTTATAAAAATATTTTCAATTTCAATTTTTTATTTTGTTACCCCATCTCCCCCCTCCCCCCCCCCCCCGTCAGCCCCACCCCACCCCACTACCCCATCCTCCCCCCAAAAAAATTTAAGTTTATTTTTAAAAAATATTTTCAGTTTCAATTCAAAAATTATTTTCTACTCTCTAGTAAAAATAAAAGATATTTTCTCAAAAATATTTTTCATTCATAAATCAAACACACAAAAAACTTTTTCGAAAAATATTTTCTACTCTCCAACCAAACATGAGAAAAGTCCAAAGTCTACTTGTTTTCCAGGAAAACATTTTCCTTCACACCAAACACACCCTTAATGTGTACTCATTTTCATTGCCATAGATATACTTTTGCAACAACTTCTACTTAACAAGAAGTTCAATGATTTTCTATTGCACAAAGTACAATTTGTTGTTCAAACTATGAAAAATATCAAACTGTTGGAGAAAAAAATTTGATCAAAAACTTATTTGAAGAGTTGAAACTAGATTTAATAAGTAGTCCTCCGTTTTGAATTTATTTGTTGTACTTTTATTTTTATTTGTTTATAATAAAATGTTTCTTTTTGTGGGGGGAGATGTGGATATTCTTTAATTCTAACACTTCATGTTACATGTTTAAGATCACAAAGATAAGAAAATATTTTTGTATAATGTGCATATCCTTAAATTAAAAGTCTTCTTTATTTTTTTTAAAATTTCGTATCAAATTAAAATTAGACAAATATATATATATATATTAAATGTTAACTTATTATAATACCCCCGACTTAAATCACAAAATTTTATATATCTTCTATATTTTATATTATATTATATCATATTTATTTATACTATAAAATATTATATTAAAACCAAACATTTTCAGATTGAATGGTCGTGACGATTCCAAAAAGTTATGACTTTTTGATGAGTTATGACTTTTTCGAAGGGTGTGACTTTTCCGATGAGTTATGACCTTTCTGAAAGGTTGTGACTTTTCTAAAGGGTTGTGACTTTTTTGATATGACACAATAAATATTTTTTCATGCTACCCTTTGTTGGCTATAAAAGAGGGGTTTCTCACATTTTAAAACTACGATTTTTTTAAGTTTTCTATTGTTCTTAATTAATTCTTAAAACACCCAATTTAGTATATCTTCTATGTTTTATATTATATTTATTTATATTATTTTATTTTATTTTAAAAGCACACACCTTTTCTCATTGAATGATTACGACCTTTTCAAAGAGTTGTGACTTTTCCGATGAGTTGTGACCTTTTCGAAGGATTGTGACTTTTCTGAAGGCTTGTGACTTTTATTATTAAACACAATTAGCACATGTTCATACTGCCCTTTGTAATTAACTATAAAAGGAGGGGTTTTCTCACATTCTAAACTACGATTTTTTAAAAAGTTTTCTATTCTTTTCTTCTTAAACACTCAAGTGTGATTTACAGATGTTGAGAATCTCAAAGTTCAGTGGAATTTGAACACTATAACTTAAATGTTAAATTAATATAATACTCCAACTAAAACCATCCAATGTAGTATATCTTCTACATTTTATATCAATATTTATTTATTTATATTATATTAAAAGCTCAAACTCCAACAATACAATAATAACTATGTAACATACTATAGGGGAGGGAGGAGAAACTATATTTAAGAGGTGTAACTAACACATTTAAAGAGTGACATTTTTATTTTTACATATCACAATTAATTTTAAAATGAGAAAAAAAGTTTAAAAAAAAAGGAAAAAGATAAATCTATTTGAAGGCCATAGAGAGGTGCCACATTACCTTATCTATATCTAGATTTAGGGAAAAGGGTCTGAAAAATACTTCAACTTTGGCCGAAATTTTTGTTACGATACCAAACTTTACGGAGGACTTATTACCCCCCTAGACTATTTAATACCGTATTTTAAATATATATATTTGCCCATACTCAGTCTATCTTAATTGAGTGTGTCACACGTGCGTTTTAATTCATAAAATTAATCAAATTAGTCAATACGTTCCCTTTTAATAAATATATTTGAAATGTCAAAAAAGAGGAAATCAATCATCACTCCTAAACCTGTCTCGTTCCCAAAACTTTCTTTCACTTAGGCCAAAGAAGAAATCAAAGACCAAATCGTGTTAGTTGTTGAGGATTCTTGATAGTGTGTCTGAAATCGTGTTTCTTGATAGCGTGTCTGAAATCGTTCTGTGACTATTCCTGAACTGAACTAAGAAAGCAGTAGTTCTTAAAGGTTAGTCCTTTTTCATGTCGTCTAATCTTAGAATTGAATTTTTCAGCAAAAATTATCTAGGGTTTAGTTACTATTGACGTTATTGTTGATTTTGTTGAAGTAAAAATTGTTAGGGTTTGTCAATAAAGCTACAATAGCTACTCCATTTCTTCTTCACCTCAATCAGTTTGTCTACCTCTTCACAGTCTGAAAGCACTCCTCCCATCTGTTTCACACTAGATTGTTCTTCCAACTGGGTAAAGACAGATTGAGCTTCCATCTCCGTAATGTCTATCATTATAACTATTGATTTCTTCCATCTCCTTCATTTTATTTACATTTGCAACTAATAGTTCATTCACGTCCTTCATTTTCTTCACCAACTTATGAATGATGAACTTAAATCGTTCATTAACCATATCATCCCTCCATCGAAAATATTTACACTTTTGTGATTCATAGTATGGACAAGACCAAAATCTTCTACCCAGATTATTATCATACCAAGAAGTTTTCAAAGGGAGCAACAAACCGTGAAAGCATTGCACTTCTTCATTCAACTTTGGATCATCTTTATCAAAACAAATGCTATTCAAATCCAATTTTACATCTTCCATGGATAACCCTAACAATTTTTTTTTAGAAATATGAGAAAAGAAATTAAAAGCCTTAAATAACAATAGAACAAATAAGACCAACAAAGAAAAAAATCTGAAATTAAAGAATATAATTTGTTTAATACAAAGCTTACTTGTTAAGCCCTTCAATGGTGGTTTTCAGATTTGTATTCTAGCGAAAGAGAAAGGGTGTAAAATGAATTAGAATTAGAGGTAAAAAGAAACAGATATAGTTTAATCACTGTATTGATACGTGACATTTATTGATTGGGCATAAAAAAAATTATTTCATTCCCTATGCGCATGTGCGTCGTGCTTTCACGCACTTGACCACCTGGGCAAATATATATATTTAAAATACGGTATTAAATAGTCTAGGGGGTAATAGGTCCTCCGTAAAGTTTGGTATCGTAACAACAATTTCGGCTAAAGTTGAAGTATTTTTCAGACCCTTTTCCCCTAGATTTATATTATAAATAGTTATAGGTATTTTCGAGTATTAATTTGACAATTTCAGTAGCCACTATTCCTAGGATCAACTTGTGTGTTAAACTTAACCTTTAGAAGGCTAATTATCTTGTGACTTGTGAGGCTCATTCAAGTAGGGGCGTTCGTGGTTAAGTTTGGATCGGTTATTGATTAAAATAAAAATAAAATCAATCTAGTAAGTTTTTAAATTTCTAAAACCAAACCAAACAAAATGAAAAAAATTACCGTCGGTTTGGTTCGATTTTTCTATTTTTTTTAATTTGAAAGTAATATTTTTTTTGAGGACATACGTATCTTGATAGACAAAGTCACCTAGTATATGAGCAATCCACATTAAATCTACCAAGATTAGGGGTGTGCGAAAGTCGAACCGACTAATAAAGTGAACCGACCAATAAATCGAATCAAAAAAAGTGTTATTGATTTATTGTTATTGGGTTAACGATTTTGTAATGGTTTTATAAAAAAAAAATTATTGAGTTATTGGTTTGGTATTGATTTTCAATATTGGGTTATTGGGTAAGCCAATAAACAATTAAGACTATACTAATTTACAACTTTTACCTATACATAAGTATTAAATATTTATCTCAACATCTTCCTAGTTATGTCTTTGTGATTTAGCCTTCAAAATATACTTCAGTGTGACTTTGAGTTCACAACTTTACATTATACAAATCGTCAAAACCTAAGGTAAGAACCTTATTCCTCTTAATTTCTCTTTGTGTTACACAGGTATAGTTCTTTTCATATTTGTTATTATTGTTTCTATTTTATGAGCATTTGTAAAGTTGCATTATTGTCTTGTCGCGTCAAATTTATTAGAGAAGTTATATATTTACTTTCTAAGCATTTTTCTTATTGGTTAAACCAAAAACCAAATTGTTAAGGACCAAAACCGATAAAAAATATCTTCTTATTTTGGTTATTGATTTAGTGTATTTAAAAACTGAAAATCGATAAATCGAACCGATAATACATAAAACTGAATTGATCGATGCACACCCCTAACTGTGGGTTCAATTAAGCAATAATAGAGTTATTATTACACGAACAAAGTGATTCAATTAATAGAAAGTGTGACTATCTTATGTGAGGTAGGATAGGTAAAGACTAATGTAATGGATTTTGAGGGACTTGGATTTAGGGTTGTAATAGTTGGGCTAAAATTTAAAGTGTTGGGCTTGAGAAAATGGTAAACTTAAAGAGTTAAGTTAATTAAAATTTAACAAAATATTTGTATTTAATTTATGAAAATATATAAATAATTATAAAATTTGTATATCTAATTTCTCGGTTCGGTTTGGTTATTTTTGTGGTTTGTATTTAGTAAAACCAAAACCAAACCAAATATTATCGGTTTTCAAAATTTAAAATCAAACCTAACCAAATCAAACCAAACCAAATATCATTTTTTTTAAAATTTGGTTCGGATTATAATTCGAATTGACATTTTAACCATAACCATGAATAGCTCTACGTTTAAGTATGCGGAAAGTTCTAATTAAATCGGAGGTAAAGTTTATACTTCATTAAATTTTATTATAAATTAATTAAGTAATTTTATCTAATAAAATTTCTTTTCGATAGTTTAAAATTTAACAACTTATGAAGTTGAATTGTTTTAAAAAACTTACAAACTTTTAGAATTAGTTCATTATAAAAAACGAAAAAGAAGTATACTTGAGTATCAACCTAGAATTCAACCAAACCGCACCAAGAAGTAACCAAGAACCATACTCATGAAGAAAATTACGTAGAAGAGAATAATCTGAACCATGTCTCCCCATGGTATTTTATGTTGTAGATTTCCCAGAACTCCTAGCAAAGAGAAAAGAAATTTAGTGAAGAAATCAAGTACACTTATGGGAGTGTTAATTCAAGACGTCCTTTTGGTTATATACTGTGCCTTCATTCTTCATTGGAATTATTCCACAGATTCCTAATGATCATTTATATTCCTCCTCTTCTAATTCCAATACAATTTTTTCAACGAAGTCTTAACTTATATGTTTCGACAGTGTAAAAACTTTTATTAGTGTATTTTAATATCATTATAACAAAAGAGACATTTAGCAGTAATTGAGTTAATCTCATTAATTCTGGAGTCGCTAAAGCCTTTAACAGTATTTATATAGGATGTTGGTTATAAATACTCATTTTTATTATTGACGTTAAATATAATATAGTGGGAATTATATTATATTGACGCTAAATCTGAGATTTGAGAAGTCAAGAGTAAATATATTACTCCATCGTCCATCCGTTTAAAAAAGTGACCTAATTTGACTTGGAACGGAGTTTAAGAAAAGAAAGAAGAAATGTCAAATGTACCAAAATGTCCTTTAATCTTGTTGCCTTAAACATGCCACGTGAAAAGTTGAAGATAAAGTGTTGCCAAAAAAGGAAATGGGTCATTCTTTTTGAAACAGATTAAAAAGGAAACTATGTCATTATATTCTTTTTTAAATGGAGGAGGTAATATTTACCGTATAGACTATATGAATAGTTACCAACAATAGTAATTAGTCTAGAGTTCAACCAGTATTCATCGATCGTGTAAATTTTTTACGCTATCAGGTACTAACAACTTGCTAGGGTACTAAACAATTAATGTCAACATTTACTTACACTATCAATGTATTTATGTTAAACTTATTTTAACCTAATAGTGTAAAATAAAAATGTGAACTTTCAATACTCATTTTTCAATTTTGTGTCTCCTACAATTCCATAACCTTAGTGATTTAATTCCTTGCAGTTGAAGCAACAATTGGAGTATGTTATGGCCGCGTAGGTACAAACCTTCCACCACCATCAGAAGCTATCAATGTCATAAAAGCAAATGACATTTCGAGAATTCGTCTATTCAATCCTCATCCAGAAGTATTACAACCATTTTCTGGAACTGGAATTGATCTTTTGATTGGAGTACCTAATGAAATCTTACCTACCCTAGCTAATAGTCCTGTGAAAACCTCCATAAAATGGCTACAATCAAATATTTTTGCCTATGTTTCTCCTAATCAAGTTAAATATTTAGTAGTTGGCAATGAAATATTCCTTGAAGATCCATTTTACTCCCCTTATATAGTTCCTTCAATTTCAAAACTTTATCAAGCTCTTCAAACATTAGGCCTAGCTACAACCATTAAGGTTTCTTCCTCTCATGCATCTACAATACTTTCCAATACATACCCTCCTTCTTCCTCTGGAACTTTTGAATCTAATGTCAAACAAATTCTTGTTCCTTTATTACAATTTCTACGTGACACAAGATCGCCATTAATGGTGAATGTTTACCCCTTTTTCGCTTACATTAACAATCCAAAGTATGTTTCATTGGACCATGCACTATTAAATAGGTCATCATACATGGAATATGACAAGAACTTGGCTTACGACAACATGTTTGATGCTTCCATTGATGCATTTGTTTATGCCATGGAGAAGGAAGGATTTAACGATATTCCTGTGATGGTCACAGAGACAGGATGGCCAACTTCTGGAACTGATGGCGCGAGCATTGACAATGCCTTTACTTATAATGAAAATATTGTGAGAAGAGCTTTGAACAATGTTGGCACGCCTAAGAGGCCTGGAGTTGGCTTGGACATTTTTTTGTTTGATATGTTTGATGAGAATGGAAAAAGTGGGGAGGAGTTTGAGAGACACTTTGGTATTTTTGGAGACAATGGAATTAAAGCTTATGACATTAGGTTCAACTAGAGTAAGATAAATAATGTAAAAAAATAAAAAATGGAGTGGAATTGTCTCAGTGATTCTCTAGCTCTGAGTAAATTAATATTTTTGAGGTGTGGTTATTATTAGAACGTAATTACTGTTATTGCACTTCACATGTTGTTACTGTTTACTGTTTTACGACATAGGTTGTTAGATATGTATGCACCACTTTAAGAGTTTATTCTCTTATTTTCCTAATTTATTGGTTTAGTTTCCATGGTAGGAATTTATATATTAGTTCTTTATCGAATAATAAAACAGTCTTTTGTTTCATCTTGCTCAATTACTTATATGGTATCATAGCTCACATCTAAATTCTAAGGGATTCTTTTTCACGCTTTGACTACCATCACAAACTCACTCTTAACATGCTTGAGAACGTAAGGAATGTAGAACCTACTGGCAGCAACCCTAACAGTTATTGTTTCCATGCTTATGTGTGGGCACAATTTGTTCGGACATATTGACAATTCTTCTCCCGCTCCCTCATCAACAATCACAAAAATAGTAAAGAAGTGGCAAAGCTAGCTTACAACACTTGGTTCCGCCAGGATCAATTGATCCAGAATGCAATAATGGCTTCTGTCGACCTGACAATTGCTTCAACCGTGGTTGTTGCCTCCACTCCTAATTGCTTGGGACTCCTTGCACCTGATTTATGCCAACAAGTCCCAAACGTGAATTTTCAGCCTTCATGATTAGTTCACACGACTATCAAAGGATTCTCGTCCAGTCATCAATTATCTCCATTAAGTATGCTCTATCTACAATGAGCTCGCCACTGCCGGTGCTACAATTACCAACAATCAGTTGGTAGTGAAAGTACTGAGTGATCATGGGTTAAATTTTTGTGAAATTTCCGTTGCAAGAGATTCCATCATCTCATCTGAAGAATTGTATGCGAAACTAATTGATTATGGCCTCTTCCTCAAACATGAGGAATTGAAGAAAGAAACTCCTGCAATAATTGTTGCAATGGCCACTCACGACAAATCCCCTTATTCAAACTCACTGATTCTTTCTCTTTAATTCACCCAATGTTTATTTCCTTGAGATTTATCACGAAATTAATATCACTCATTCCTTGATTTCAACACACTTGTCTTTATTCATTTTAAGAGTTTTCCCCGAATTTAACTGCTTGTGACAGTGTACCTTTGGATCATGTTGACCGACGTGTTTCATCTTTCTTTGTTAATCATCAAAACTGCATAAATCCCAACAATATATACCAGGACTATTATTGTTAATAATCCAAAGCAATTAATTTGTTGCAGAAATTGATTTGAAAAAGAAAAGAGAAAACAATAAAAGGCTGTCAATGTCCACTCGTATCGCAAAATTTATGTACATTTTCAGATTATTTACTTGAGGTCGCTGTATGAACATATAAATTTTAAATTTTGAATTTCCCTTTGAAGCAGAGAACGGAAAAAAATCGACACGATTAATTTCTTCTGACGACCATTTTCATGTTGTTTAAAAATCATAGTAGGAAATGAGTCATTAATGACAAATTGTCAACCTTAATTTGATGTTCCCTTTACAGTGCTTTATCATATGATAATAATAGAATTTATTCTTCTCTCAAGATTTCCATATCTCCCAACAAACAATAACATGAATTGATTGCAGAAGAAGTTTCTGAACTCTGTTGTAAGACTTCATAGCCCACCAATTTTGCAAGGATGGTTTTAGAAATTATGTAATGCAAGTTATTTTTAATGTAACAAATCAAACCGTTGTGGCTGGAAGGTGGTGCTCACACGACATGTGATCCACATAACTTTTTTTCTCCTGTCATTTTTATATATTGTTTTTCTTTCATCTTTTCACGATTTTTCATCTACCCCTACTTCTCCAAAGCTACTATGCACTCTTTATGCCACATTAGGACTCGGGGCATGGTGTTTATATCAATTTGAGCTAGTATGTGAGGATCGTCATAGGACCCCAAATTTAAGTTTGGGAGGGAAAATATGTATTATCCCATCATTTAATTAAAGATGGAACACATTCTGAAATCCATCAAGACAACTTCGATACAATATTAATCCCTTAAAAACACATAATTTTATATAAACAACTACTTAAAAAGGCTTATGAAAGCTAGAATAGTTTGTATAGCTGTGCATAAGAGGAGTATGATGGCTGCCACAGTTGAAATTCCTGCTCAAGGACTATTGAAGTAATTGTGCCTCAAATTTGCCTTCATTCTGTTCCAGGGTTGTTCACAATGTTGAATTACTTTTCTGCATTCTTCTTTGTAATAGAAATCACTTGAGACATTGACCCCTTGCCCAATTTTATTAAAGATGCTAGCTAATTCATTGTCCTCTCCTAGATTATTGCTTATGATTCCTTTTCGACGAAGCACATTCACATCTTTGTCTGAGTCGATAAGATAATCCATAAACACTGCAAAATCACTGAAATGTTTAGGAAGTACATCACATGTTTGTTGCTCGTAGGCAATGAGATTTCTCAGGAGGGTCTCTGTTACATCATCAACTTCAAAACAAGGAATTTGCATCCGTCCATTCTCAAATTTGATATCAAACAAAGTTGTCCTATCTTCAAGGTCACTATAAGTATTTCCAACTTTTGAAAATCTAACTCCTGCTTCGCAAAGCTCTGTTACGTTAGGTATATTGGCATGCCATGTTTGGTAGTCTTGATCTTTTGATATAATCTTCAAACTTAAGTCTTGAACATGCCATAAAGAATTATAGTATGAAGGATGAGACGACATGTGTACGAGTTGAAGCAAATGTTTGATGCATTTGACATCACCTTCCCTCTCAAGATAGGATGCATGAGCCATCTTTGGTAATATAGAAAAAAAAGTCTCCTTTACTAGTTTTGTGATTGGTAGTTCATCAACTTCCTTTGTCATGTATTGAAGCTTGGTTAGCACAAAGAAAGGAAGTTGGTTTTCTAGTAACAAGTCTCGAAGTACAAGGTTTATCATACAATTTGTGCTTATTATTTTGTCTTCTCTATTAGGCTTCATTCCACTACACTCTCGAATAAACTCAACCACGAAACATCCATCTAGTAAAAGTATTTCTGAAAATTTGTCAACGATATCATTGTCCAAGTTCTCTATATCATCGTAACACTTTAGTGCTATGCCTTTAAGTTTCTCAATTTCAGTAATGCAATGTTCCACACCAAGCCCCCTTTTACGCTGGAGAAATCATCGTAGGTACATCAATTTGTACTTTTCCATTGAACCAAGTTGTGGATTCTTTTTATGGTAAGGACCAATGGAGATCAACATTGGTGTATAAGCATCTGGATTTGATTTTCGTAGCCCTACGTTTACTTTGAATATGGCAATGAATTTTTTAGATGTATATTTGTCCAAATCCTTCAATTTTTCATCAATGATATGATTTGCAGATTTATTGGTATATTGACCATTTATTTTTCCTGCTTCTTCTATCTGTAATGAGTAGAACATAATCATTATTTTTTGCAACATTATGGAGATATTTACAAAAAGGATTATGGAGAAGAATGAGTTCTTTTTGTATTTTCAATCTTTGAAATTCTATACATAGGGATAAGGAAGAAAATAGAATGAGAAAGGGTATTATTGTAAATTATAAAATATATAATAGTTACCAACCAATAAAAGGGATTACTATTACTTTTGGCAATTGCTAAAAGAAAAAAAAAATTGAGATCCCTTGAGTTGTGAATATATGAAAATTATTTTGGTTTACCTTGTTCCATTTTATACAATGATACGATACAATAAAATTTTTAGTATTCTAATTAAATTTTGAAACACTTTCAATCTTGCATTTTATACAAAAAGAAAAAAAAAAGTAATGCATATATGTTTGACTTTGAGAGAGAGACATTATCTTTTTTAGTTTGATGAAGAAGTGGACATTGATCATCTATTGTGGTAATCTCAATAGAGTGTGACATCCCTCTTTGACAACTTTCCTTTCTTGATGTATGGTTCCTACAAAAGAAAGATATCAGGATAATAAAAAAAAATTTTACTGAAAAATGTTTAGTGGTCATTTCTATAAATATTTTAACTGAATAAGTAAGAAATAAAATTGTAATGTTTTCATATGAAAAAAAATTAGAGTGTTTCTCATTATTTCAGTGAGATTTTACTTTCCATCGTTCATTCTTTTTCAGTGAACTAGTTCAATAAAAAATGAGTGATTTTTTTTCTTCATAGCACAAATTACTCATTGATCCACTATAGAAAAAAACTTTCTTTTTAGTAGTGTATGAGGTGAAAATAGTATAGTATCAAAATGGTATAATATTAAAATATTTAAAATTGTAATATGGTAACCATGGAAGATTGTTACGATTGAGTGGTTAATATTCTTTTATTCATGCTAAAATTCGCAGGGTTAAGTTGGGTGAATGAAGTTACCTTTAGTAAAGAGAGCACTTCACCTTTCAATATGAAGCTTTCTAGCAGGATTTTGAAATAATCAATCCCCAAAGTAAATATTCAACACCAAATATAAAATAGAAGATAAAAATTAATATCAAGTAAGAATCTCAAGACTCAAATAAAAGTATGAGTTATTTTGCATAGATAATTATTTTGTAATGTTTAGCATAAAATGAGATGGTGCAGAAAGTTACCTCTTTGGTTAGGCTGTGTTTTTTCTTATGTTGGTCACTTCTACTCTTTGCTTCTCCTGGATTTATAAAGGGGAAAAAGGGTGTGTTTGGTATGGATGAAAATATTTTTAAAAAAAGATTTTAATTTTTTTTTTTATATTTGATTGGTCAAAATTTATAAAAATAATTTTATCTTAAAGTTTAAGTTTCTTAATAATTAGGAAATTGTCTTTTCGAGTGGAAATATAGAAAACAAGTTTTATAAGTGACATTCTACATTAATTATTTTCTTTCTCACCTTTCAATGCACCTAATCCTCATCCCATAAACTCCACCCCTACCACTCTATAAGTAATAGAGTCGAGATTTTCACTAAAATATTCACAATATGAAGAAGTAAACATAGAAAAAAAATCGAAGGGAATTTTTATCTATTATATATACATAAAAACTAATTTCAATAATGTATAAATAGTATATTTTTTCTCCAAAAAAGTGATGCCGAACTCCACCCTTGCACCCAACAACCAACTCTCACCCTATTTCCTATAATATTTATTTTAACTCTACATAAAATTCTTTAAGATAATATTTTCTACTTATAAATCAATTTGTTTTTTTTATATTAAATAATTTTTGATGAAAATATATCGACACACCCAAGATCAATAATTGAAACCAGTATCTTGATACGTGGCCTTGTTTTGGCCTTTCAACTCAAAATACTGTTGGCAATGAGAAATCGTTGACTCTAAGTCAATGATTCATTCTTTCCCTCAATTATTTTGCAAGCTCGGCGTGATTAGAGATATTGACTTATTTGTGGTTCTTATCTATTTACTAGTATAAAAGGTGTCCGTGCTAGCACGGGCTTAATATCTTAATATTTTTAATTTTAATTTATATGATGTAGGTAGAATTTAAAAAGTTAATTAAATTTTGATATGATTTTTAGATATTTAAGTTGTTAATTACTTTTTATTTGTGCAAATTTATTGTGAAGAGTTTCATTAAGAGATTCATAATTAATGTATTTTTTGTCATCGATCGTTGATTTTTCACTCAAAGTAGTTATAAGATATAAACAAATATTACCGACGTTCGAAATAATTAAAGTCATAGCTAAAACGAATTCCATAAAGCAATAACTAAAGAATATGAATTTAAAACTAAAAGTCATAGCTAAAACGGATTTCATAATTTCGAAAAAGTTATACACTAATTAAATTAAAGTAGAAAAAAAGAAGTAATTTTTTTTGAAATATTTTTTTGAAACACGCTGAAGCATGCATGTCTTCTTGAACTTAAAACTAAAATTCATAGCTAAAACAGATTCCATAATTTTGGAAAAATTATACACTAATTAAATTAAAGTAGAACAAAAGAAATAAATTTTTAAGTTTTTTTTGAAAAAACACGTTGAAGCAGACATATCGACGGATACGAAAAAATTATACACTAATTAAAATAAAATAGAACAAAAGAAATAAATGCAAAAAAAATTATACGCGCTAATTAAATTAAAGTAGAATAAAAGAAATAAATTTTTAAGTTCTTTTTAAAGAACACACTGAAGCAGATGCGAAAAAATTATACGCTAATTAAATTAAAGTAGAACAAAAAATATATTATTTTTTAAGTTTTTTTAAAGAACACACTGAAACAGGCACGTCGACGCAACACAAACTGTCTCTTATATAATAAGAGAATATATATTTCTTCTGACCTAATTCTTGGTAGCAAATTTTAATATAAACTTTTGTTAAAATTTTGTATTTATATTAAAAACAATTACAAAAATATATATAATAATATATCTAGAACTTAGTAAGTACTTTCTTTGTCCTAATTTATGTGATACTTTTCATTTTTCGAGAGTCAAACAATTTAAGTTTGACAGAAAATTTGCGCGTGGAATCTTCAATTTTTTCGAAATGAAATTTATATATTTGTAAACTATGTAAAAAGTACTATAAGTCATAATAATTGACAATTCAAAATAATTATAAGATATATGAAAAATTTACGATCAAAGATAAATTTGTTTAAATTTCAAAATTCGAAAAATGCCACATAAATTGAGACGAAGGGAGTAATATTTTTTAAATCTAGAATTCATAAATTAAAATTTTGGGCATGTTTGATTCGAACTAACTTTAATCTCATTTATCCATTATTTGTCAATGCCATATACCAAACAATTTAAAAATTATTCATAAATCAACTTTCTTAATTGGTGTGTGGGTAGATAGAATTGGAGGATCTGTCAATTTCTTATTTATTTTCCCATTTTTTGTTTCTTTTTATTTTTTCTTTATGTTGAATTTTTATATATTAATAAAATATATTCACAAAGATCTACTTAATGGTATTTAAAAAAGGAAGAAGCTCTAACGATAATATAATTATTGTTGCTCGTAATATTTCTTATTGGTATTAAAACTTTCAATACCCAACGAAAATCATCTCATTGAACTCTAGTAGAATCAATTTTTTTTTCATTATCAAAATAAGCTATTATTAAAATCAATTCACCAAAATAATACATATTTTTAAAAATTTTACAAAATTAGTATAAACGTATTTTTTTTCAATAACGTTTTAGGCTATATTTTATTCAAAAAAATTCAATGACAAAATAAATAAAGGTCTAATGGAGTAAAAAAACATAAAATGTTACAGTCAATAACATTTTATAATTCATTATTCTGATTATAATTCGTTACTATGATGCACGTTTGTACCAGTTTTGTAAAAAAAAAAAAGTATTATTTTGATGAATATTTGATTTTAGTAATGGCTTATTTTGGTAAAGAAATCCTAGAATCAAAGAAGGGAAATTAACCTCTTAAAGCTGATGATAATTTTTCACCAAACGTTGTTGTTGTCCTCCCCCTTGAGGCCTTGACAGTAAAGCTTTCAGACTTTTAGTATTTAATTGCAGACTTAAGCATAATAGTATTGTTAGCTATGGCTTGATTTTTATTTGAATTAAAACAACTTAGCAAATTAGTCTGTTAGATAGCGTTCCCTCGATACATAGTTAGAGTTGGGTGTCAATTGCGTCCTATGGTAGGACCCGAGACCCATCTCCGGACTCCGACTTTCGATCCTTATTTGGGATTGGGGATTTGTACCTAACTCCTGATCACGACTCGAGATTCAGCTCTAACTTCTGACCTGAGACCTAACTCCCAACTCCCGACCTAAATCTCGACTTGAGACCTAATTCTTCTCCCCGACCTGAGACCTGACTTTCGGCCCAGACTCCACCTCCCAACCCCGATTCCAACTTGGGATCTGACTCTCGATCCTGAACCAAGATCCAGAACCCGACTATTGATCTTGATGCGGGTTCGGGTCCCAATTCCTGACAAGTGGGGTAGGTAGGGAGATTGAGGATGCATTGGTGTGTTTTTATTGATCTAGAAATTGTTTTGCCTCAATTTTTAAGGAACTTTTTCCTTCTATTTAAAAATGTGAGTTCGTATATGGATATAATATACCCATATTTGTTCATAGTTTTATGGGTTAAAAATAGATTGAAACTCATATTTACTCAACTGAAATACAAGTGACCCAACTTCGTTAAAATTAAAAAATTAATTAAATGAGTTGATTTTATAAATATGGACTGAAATAGCTAGCTCTAGTCCTACCTCATGATGGAGGTGTGACACAATATTAAGTTCATAAACACAAAAATTGCATGATGAGGAAACATTCGATTAGTTAACATTGGTGTTACGTAATTACAACAAAGATTACTTGTTACTTAACATCTCTATGTGAAATGCGCATAATGCGAGAATAAGGGTATAGTTGTTTTACATTTAAAAAAAGAAAACGACGGGTTTTAAGAGTCGCCACTTAATTTTTAAAGAAAAATTAAGAAAACTATTTTTCAAAAGATTAAAAACAGAAAATCTAATGAAAATCTTTAAAGGGGGTTCGGGATTCATATTAACTTTTTAGGAAGGTTTTGAAAGCACCTAAAACGTCCACTTACTTGCGGTTATCCGAAAATTAAAATATTTAGCTAACAATAGGCATGCTTGACTAGTTACGGAATAAACAAATTTTATAGCTTAAAATCATTTAGAGAGGAAAGGGAATATATTATCTAAAATGTCTAAGTAGAGAAAAGTTTTAAAATTTTTAGAAATCAATTTGGATAGACAAGTATACTTAGTTATTTTAAGATAAAGTACTATAAGTTAACTAACTCAAAATGGGTGTCCTTTGGGAATTATGAGTTAAGAACCTTAAAATTAATTAGCAAATAAGCATCTACTAACAATAAAATTAACATGAAATATATAATAAGGAGAGAGGGAGATTTGGGCCCAAGTCTGGTTTCTATTCGCCTGGGCCAGTACTTAGACCTAATTTTTGCTTTGGACCTTTGGCTCATATGTACCTGTCTTAAACTAGGATAAATTACTTAACTACACTCCTTTACTTACTTTAATATCCATTTATCCTTACTTATTTCAAAATTTTCAAAAATCTCTTATTTACCTATGTATCCCGCATGTATCCCGTGCACAACGCTATGTATCCACTATGTGGAATGTATCAAATCTAATGTATCCCTTGCACAACGCTATGTATCCCGCTATGTGGAATGTATCAAACCTAATGTATCCCGCTATGTGGAATGTATCAAACCTAATGTATCCTGTGCACAACGCTATGTATCCCACAAACATCATTTTTAAGAGATTTTTGATAAATAGAAACCTAGAAGGGATAGGATGTTATTTAGTACTTATAATATGTGGTTCCTATAATTTATACCTTAAACTATCATAAGAAATTAACTTTCTTTTGGACTTTTGGCCCAACTTCCACCTGTCCTAACACTATCAAAATAATTTCTAAAATATATGGGTTTTGGCCCAATTAAACAAAATACAAAGCTGGAAATTTTTGGTGCTTTTGGCCCTATTTTTGCTGATGTATACAGCGTATACGACCATCATATATCACTGTATACTTCTTGTATATCTTGTTAATTCAACGTATACAACATGTATACTGGCCGTATCTCGGCCTCTCTTCCACCTGTAGTTCAGCTTACTTTTCAACTTTGTTGGATCGAGGAGGTAGAATCGAACTTAAACTCGAGGATATGCAAACGGGAGAGTCCAAAATGGACTCGGATGGAGAGAGATCATGCACAAGATGAAATAAAAATAATTAGCAATTGATCAATGAACAAGATCTACGACAGTAACTGTATTATGCAAAAATATCAACTTGTTAAAGGGTTATAAGTGTATTAATACATGGATTGTGCTTGAATGACCAACAACTTAATCTAATAGATTAACAAGTTGACAAGGAGAGAAGTCAACAAATAGAACTAAAATTGAACTAAACTTCAAATTTAGGTAGCAAAGTGGTATGAAATGGTAATTGGCATTATCACATCAATTAACATGCATTAATAAAAAGAAAATTATACATACTATGTTGCACATTAAAGCTTCTACCGAGACCAAAGATAAGCATGCACCCATATATATAAATTTGGTCATCTAAACAAGAAAAAATAAATCAACAGTCTTTAAATAAATACAAAAAAAAAACATATGGCTAGCAAACAATTATTTGAAGCATGAATCCCACATAAATGACTTGAAACTATCTAGTTCTCAAACATAATAGTTAAGCCATAAATATTGATAAAGAGTTTGAAACAGTGTATTAAAACAAAAGAGAAATGACTACAATTACACCTATATCACCACACACAGTGAAGGAGTCGAACTTTACGGCCAAGCAGAGTTTAAGACAAGAATCACGATTATACAAATCTAATAGAAAACAAACCAAACTCTGAATGCTAACGCGACAAGCTCTATATAAAATTAAGACGGAGCATTGAAAGAATTTAAGAAGAGTCAGGTAGAACATTAAGAAATAAGGTAATCAATAACACACGGTAACAACACAAGCAGGAACTTAATAAAGGGAAAGGAATTACCTTTTTTGGAGCAGCGAGACCAGGAGGACGAGCTTGAAACGAGCACTATCACCACCACAATGAAACTCCAAAAGTCTCAATGAACGAGACCACGACAGTGAGATTGAACTGAACCTCCTATCTATTTCAAACGTATTTCGGATGTAATTTCTATAGCTATTTCTTGCTAGGTAGTTCTCTCTATATCAGTTGAAATTCCCAACCTTTTCTTCAACCTCTAACAATAAAGAAGAAAGAGGCTTAAATAGAGGAGAATAGGGCTGAAAAAGGGGGGAAATTGGGTGGGTTTTTGGATGAATTCCCATTCGAATTTCAAATTCTCCTCTAAAGGATAAGGTTGCTGGAATTAGTACGATCTTGTACAATTCTTCAACCGAAAAATAAAGGGAGCCGTCTGATTTCTCGAGAAGGACGATCGAGCATCGAGATTGCAACACCTGGATTGCTTCGTACGGAGAGGAGAGGATGGGCTGTTGGTTTGGATTCTGATCCGCTGGGCTCGTGATTTCCTGGATTTTTTATCTCAAGGAAGAAAAACAGTACAGGGTTGGATCAGTCGGGTACTATTTTGATTTGGCTTGGGCCGGGTTGGTAGAGGAATTGGTGTTGGGCTGGTGATTGCTGAATGAAAGTTTAGGCCAAGTCTGCTGGTAATAATGGAATAAGAATTGGGTCCGAAAAGATAACCAAGAATGTGGTCGATTTGAGTTAAGAAAATAACCACGTAAAATTGCAATTTCGATCAAATTGAGGCACTTGGTTGAAATTAGCCAAAATTAAAATAAGACGAATTAATGTAAATTAATTAATGCGCTTCTTAATTCTAACGAAATAAAATAATCAACTAAATTACGAACTAATTAACTCAAAAATATAAACTATTGAATAATTAAACTAATTAGCCAAATATTCAAATAAACAAAATCTTTTTGAGATGACTTTCGAATATTTATAAAATATACTATTTAAAAATTATAAAAATGATGAAATTAATTAAAAATAACTTGAAAAATATTTTGAACTTTATAAAAACTAATTATTTCAAATTGTTTGGAATTTAAGAAGATCGATGATTAATTTTTATTGTGGAGGTCCAATAGTGAGTGTCAACAATTGTCCCTCATTTGACTTGGATTGATGAAAGAAATCTGAGACAAATGAAATTGACAAATCCAATTTTGACCGATCACATCTTCATCCTTTAGAAAAGAGTTTTTGGTACGGACTTTAGGAATTATGGTTGAACCCCTGGTAATGAGTTTCCTACATATCTCCGGTTATATGAGAATTTATGCCACTTATATTTCAACAAACTTGATTTCACGCACGATTCTGAAAGAATTCAAAACGTATCCCGATATTAAATTATGAAGAAATCAGAATGCTCGAGACTAAGATTTGAGAGAGATTGTTGGAATACAGCCGAGTTTTCAACATTGAGCCTGCCTACATATCCTTTAACCCAAGGAATTAGGCTATTTGTAGTTCGACTCGATCAGTTGAAAAGGAAATATATTATGCAAGATAACCTTTGGTCGGGAAGAGTGATAAAATAAGTCGAGTATGAAAAGGAGGCTTGTAACTTCTTAGCCATGAATGTGGCGTGCTTCACACCCATAAGTAAGAACTTACACGAACATAATTTCCAAAGCTCTTGGCGCATTATCACTCAGATTGGAAAGTTGTTTCCGGTGAAACACCAAATTCTTTTGGATGTGGAATTGAAACCGATAAAACCCAAAGAAAACACGCATGCCTTTTGATAGGGGTGTGGTTTGATTGTGGTGGAAGTCGCTTCTCAGCTCGCGTCCTAAGAGTTTGGTTCTCCTCTCCGGACTATGTCCCCGTTCTCTGCTAAGAAAAATTTCCACGTTGTGCTGTATCCTTGTTGATGTCGTCCGCACCTCTGGTTTGATTTGAGAATTCATCCTCTTGGATGCTCTCGACAAAGACTGAAATAAACTTGTTAGTAGAAACTGTAACTGGGAAAATGGTAGCATCTCTTACGATGCTTTACAGTTATCTTCTTGCACATTTCAGTGGATACACCATCGTCTTGGTGTTTTAAAATCACTCTTGCTTTGAAAGATGTCATATAGGTATGTTCAGTATATATCTGCACACTCAAAGTAAACAATCAATAGACATAGTGCCGCTTTAGCTAGCGGCTTGAATAAAAAAATACAGAAAGATCATTCATATAATAAAAGAGTATATCTTAATGGATAAGCATAAACATCTTTTTCAACTAGATGAGAAAATAAAGAAGTATTGAGAGTAAAAGATAATGAATACTGCCTTTGAACACCGTATGTCTTATACTCATGAATTGCTGAGGATTTGGAGATGTCATTGCTTGTTATGTGCATGGCGAACTCCGATGATCTCTGCAACGAGCTAGATGGCTTGACAATAATCCAACTGTAACGAGGTGGATGCTTGATAATAGTCCAATTGTAACGAGGTGGAAGCTCGATAATATTCAGTGGATGCTCGATAATATTCAAACTGTAATGAGGTGGATGACTCGATAATATTTCAACTATAACAAGATAGATGGCTCGATAATATTCCAACTATAACGAGGTGGATGAATCGATAATATTCCAACTGTAACGAGGTGGATGCTCGGTAATAGTCCAACTGTAACAAGGTGGATGCTCAATAATAGTCCAACTATAACGAGGTGGATGACTTGATAATATTTCAGCTGTAACGAGGTGGAAGTTCGATAATATTCCAACTTTAACGAGGTGGATGAATCGATAATATTACAGTTGTAACGAGGTGGATGCTCGGTAATAGTCCAACTGTAACGAGATAGATGCTCGGTAATAGTCCAACTGTAACGAGGTGGATGCCTCGGTAATATTCCAACTGTAACAAGGTGGATGGCTCGATAATATTCCAGCTGTAATGAGGTGGAAGCTTGGTAATAGTCCAACTGTAACGAGGTTGATGCTCGGTAATAGTTCAACTGTAACGAGGTGGATGGCTCGATAATATTCCAGTTGTAATGAGGTGGATGGCTCGGTAATAGTCCAACTGTAACGAGGTGAACGCTCGGTAATAGTCCAATTGTAACGAGGCGAATGACTCGATAATATTCGAAATGTAATGAGATGGATATCTTGATAATATCCCAACTGTAATGAGGTGGATGACTTGATAATATCTCATCTGTAATGAGGTGGATGCTTGATAATTATCCAACATAGTTCAAAATAGGAACCTGAAATGGACAAACAAATATACGAACCACTTATGGGGTGGATCGCCCAACAAAATTATATACTAAAATATTTGATCAGCTAATCAAAACATATAATCCACTTATGGGGTGGATACCTAACAAATTTTGAAATCTTGACCCTGACATTGTAAAGAAACACTAAATTGCTACGCGACAATCATACTAAAAAAAACTTTATCGACGCATATGCACGTCGCGACCATAACTCTCTTTTTAAAAAACAAAATTATCGAGCTGAATGACTTAATTCCTTCACATGAAGATTAAATTCACTCCCGTATTCTTTGACAAACTCAACAAAATTTGAGTTTGTTGCTGACATCTCCAATCGTTATCGATAATTTGTAAGAATTTGATAACTCGACTGTCATGAGGATATTCCAATCTCCAACATCTTTTCTGATGTGATGGACTTGGTGATTTTCCCTTGCAATACTTCTAAGATAGTGTCACTTTTGATCATCTTCAAATTTGATGTCGATTTCACAGATGATCCTAACTTTACCAATACTATCACCTGCAAAGCTTGACACCAAACATTAGTATCAACGATGAAGTAAAGAATAAAATTAAAGATAAAGCGCTAGACTAAGTTATTTGGCTTATCAAGATCAGGTTATGGTGAGCCTAATTGTGACTTTGATCATGACTCGTCACTAGCGATCCTCCAACAAGTTGTTTCTTAAAACTTTGAAAGAATCTATTAGCGTTTGTCTTCAATATTCCTGCAAAATAAAAAGAGACTGTTTATAAATCACTTGAGGCAACATAATGAAATAAGATAAAATGAGATGAAAAGTTTGCTAAGTTATGTTGATGAGGCCACGATGGGTGTAAATGACGCCTTTTGTCACACGTGACAACTTTACTTTGCCATTTTTGTGACTTCAATATTCCTGCATCCAAAGAATTTTTTTTAGTTTGAAAGACTGATTTGTGTTGGTCTTGTCTTCATGCAGTTGGCTTATACGCTCGTCCGTCCTTTGTAAGATAGTCTTGATGGAATATTTGAGGACCCTTCTCAAAAATTCTGTCCCAGTCTAAAATACGGAAAAACTCTTGTAACTTTCTTTGTTAATTCTGAGGTTGCTCGTTCTGGAGTTTTGAGGTCCCTTCTCAAAATTTTGTCCTAGTTTGCCTCAATAATAATAAGTATAAGTTTTTAACAAATGACATTTTTGTGGAATTTTTGAGATGATCTCAAAAATTCTGTCCCAGTTGCAAACTAGATTCTCTAGAAAATTTCTCCTTAATCTTTTGAGATCCACTCAAAACTAACTCAGTTGCATTTTGATCTTTAGTCTTTGACTTGTTGAAGAAGCCCACCTTCAAATGAATTTTTGAGATCCTCTAAAATATTATGTCCTAGTTTCCATTAAAAGTGAGATGGAAATCTTACGGGGAATATGAACGAGTCGTTATGGCGCCTACGTATCCCATTGATGCAGGAATCAGGTCAAAGTAGTTCCCTCTCTCAAGGATTAACAAAAATAGGTAATTTTGATAAGGAAACGGCCGAGGCCGACATAGGCCGCCTACGTATCTCATTCTTGAGAATTCAGATGGAATGTAGTTCAAGTACAAAGAAAATATTGAAAGTTGAATAAAGGGGTAACCGAGGCCGACACAGGCCGCCTATGTATCTCATTCTTGAGAATTTAGATCAGCGTAGTTCATTACAAGGAACATGCGATAAAATGTGAAGAAAAAGATTAAATATACATTTTCAAAAGAAAGATAACAATAACTTCATATGCAAAATTTTGGCCAATACTGGGCATACTTCTTTTCGACCTTTGATGACGAATATCTTCAAATGACTCAGTTTAGAAAAGTCTTGCGCTCACTCTTAAGCATCTAATATGTTATCCTCTGAGGTGGTTTCCTCAATATTTATCAAATTGTTGTTGATCATGTTTTGAATCTTGTGCTTGAGGGTTGAACAATTTTTTGTGTCATGTCCAACAACCCCTGAATGATAAGCACATCTGTGGTCAGCCCTGTGAATTTCCCTGAAGGATTGGCTGATCTTCCTTCTATATGATGGAGCATACCCATTGCTTTCAACCTTTCATAAAGTTGAGTTTGAGATTCCCTTAGTGGTGTAAATACCTTAGTAGCCTTCCTAAAGTCTGGATGGGGAAATTTTTTCTGATTGACATTGTGGTTTTGATATTTTCTTTGTGAAGCCGAACACATATGGGTAGCCATGACAACATATACATCTTCGTCTTTTCCCTTTGGTATATTCATATCACTAATCCTGGTAGCTTTTCCATTGGCTTGCCATGCGGTAAGGTTTGTGACTTTTCCAGTCTTGAAACCATCTTCCAAAGCTTCTCCCACCTTGACGATCTCAACAAATTTTTGTCCCATCATACACAACATGCTTTCATAGTACTTAGGCTTTTGAGTTCAAATAAACATTTCAGTGATCTCATGTTCAAACATGGGAGGTTGAACTCTAGCAACCTCTTTTCTCTAACGAAGAGCGTACTCTCGATAGTTTTCTGTGGACTTCTGTTTGATTTTCTCCAAATAGTAGCGATCAAGGGCAACTTCTACATTATGTCCAAATCTTTTAGTGAAATCCTTTGCGAGTGCATTCCAACTCATCCATTGTTTTAATTCTTGTAATGTAATCCACTCCAGAGCTTCTCCATTTAGACTTCGTCTGAAGAGACACATCAATAATGCTTCATTTTTTCCAACTCCCACAAGTTGATCACAATAAACTTTCAGATGTGATAGAGGATTTTCAGTTCCTTTAAAAGTGACGAACTTTGGCACTTTGAACCCTCCCGGAAGGTCTAAATTCGGATGAATGCATAAATTTTCGTAGTACAACCCCATAACATCTGAAGAGTAATGAAGTTCTTTTATCGCTTCCGCAATCTCGTCCTTCATGATCTTCTTAGTCATTTCCTCTTTGGTCCTCCACTCCTTTTCCTTCTCTTCGTAGTGGTCAAGCTTAGAATATGCAGTATAGTGAAGGTATGGTTCGGTGTGGACATAAATATCAAAAGTTACTTTTGTAGGTAAGGATTGAGTGTTTGGTGGATTTTGATTTCCTTGAGAAGGGGTCTGGTACATGAAAAGAGATGTTTGAGGATGGTTGACATTTAGGCTTTGAAAGGGAGGGAATGTTTGGCATGAAGTGATGGTGTGCTGAAGATTTGGAGTAGTTAAGCCGATGGTGGAGGGATTTTGAGTAGGGTTGGAGGGTAGGTTATTAAGGACATGTTCCGAGTTTGAATTCAGAGGAGGAAAATTGAGTGGAAGCCTTCCATCACCTAGAGTGTTGACATTGACAGCCGGAATTGGCAAATCTTGCTTTCTCTGGAGCTCAACCCTCATTTTAGCAATCTGCTGGATCAACTATGAAACTCATTTTGTTCAACGGCAGGGGGCTGGACTATAGCAACTTCGGTCAGGCCAATATTCTCACTATTTTGAGTCATTTCTTTTTCCTTTCAACAAATTTCGATTGGGGAAGGAATCTTTGAGAACTTTGAATGTTCAACCAATTTCTCAACACAAATCAGTTTTGAGTACCTCACAAAGCAAAAATAACTCAAAAGGCAAATGTGTTAGTTTGTGTAGGTAATAAGTAATACAAGATATCACACACAACATAATAAGCACACAAAAGTTGCTTTATGTGAAGATAAATTAGGCACATATATATGAGATGACTAAATAGACAAAAAATTGTCTATTTAATTTTGGAGTTAGTGAATCAGGAATGTTGACTTGCATTGAGTCAAAATCCCTTTGTATCTTTCATCGTAGTACTTTTGATTTTCGAACGAGATGTAACTCTAGTTTCCTTGCAAGAGTTGGAAAAGACATAATTTCTCAATAATGGGGACCGAGCCTTGAAAGGTTGCCTACGTATCTCATGAGGGAGAATTCAGGTCCTACGTAGTTCGATCAACTTGAATCTCCTTTTGATTTTGAGATGAAGAATTGACTTTTTTTTTTGAGATGAGAGAGTAATAGTCAAAATAAAATTCAGATTTTGTTGAGAAACTAAAGACTCGAGGAGTATTTAGACGTATTTTCGATAATGACTTGTTATTTGTGCTTAGGGGTTCTAGAAAATTTCCTAAAGAGTAGGCTAGACCATCTTCTAATAAAGCAACATATTCACACAATTAGTTATAACACATAAACAAAATTGGGCATTCTAAACATATATGTGACCCTTTTGTGCCAAGGGTAGGCCTAACGATTTGAAAGATGTATACATAATTTAAAACATCACATTTCTCCAAAATCCAAATTTATACAAGCTTTGCGAATAAAACTGAATAGGGATACATAATAGGGAAAATGGATACAATAATCAGTCCCATGCAGGGGTACAATCCTAAGTTATGCCTTCATGGAAAATCCATCTTTCTTAAACTTGTTGTCGTCTCCGGGTGCCAACGCCTTTGGATCGATTAGTAGCTTATAAAGATCTTTCTTCGACTATAATAGGCTATAATCTACTCCTTACCCCAAAGGACAATGAGTTTTTAAAAAATGTATACATCTTTCAAATTTAACACATAAATATGAACGTCCATTTGGGCCGTAGGCCGTTTTGGACTCAAGGTGGTCTCTCTAATAGGCCCAACACGCCTTGGGTATTGGGTCATCTTAGTTCAATGCACTAAAAGGGATTTGGTTTCGCTCTACGCTAGTTGACTAAGAGTTGGTTTTGAGACAAGACATGGTTAACCGAGTTGGACAAACTACGGGGTGAAGTATAATAAACGACGTTGGATGATCACAAGCCAACTATTTGTTATCACTTCAAAAGAATTTGAAGGTACTTTTCTGATGGACATCCGTGGAAAGCCACGTAACCACCTTTTTTTTCTAATGCAAACTATTTGCCATTTGGCGGAATCGATGCCATGATGTCACAGTTTATAATATATAAGAATTGAAACAATTAAGCAATTTAAACAAATAGCCAAATAAGTTAATTTTAAGGTTAGAACCCATTCAATTCTCCCAGCAGAGTCGCATTATGTTTTATATTTTAAAAAAGAAAACAACGGGTTTTAAGAGTCGCCACTTAATTTTTCTATTTTTTCAAAAGATTAAAAACATAAAATTTAATGAAAATCTTTAAAGGGGGTTCGGGGTTCATATTAACATTTTAGACAGGTTTTGAAAGAACCTAAAACGTCCGCTTACTTGCGGTTATCTGACAATTAAAATATTTGGCTAACAATAGGCATGCTTGACTAGTTACGGAATAAATGAATTTTATAACTTAAAATCATTTAGAGAGGAAAGGGAATATATTATCAAAAATGTCTAAGTAGAGAAAAGCTTCTAAATTTTTAGAAATCAATTTGGAAAGGCAAATATACATAGTTATTTTAGGATAAAGTACTATAAGTTAACTAACTCAAAATGGGTGTCCTTTGGGGAATTATGAGTTAAGAACCTTAAAATTAATTAGTAAATATGCATATACTAACAATAAAATTAACACGATATATATAATAAGGAGAGAGGGAGATTTGGGCCCAAGTCTGGTTTCTGTTCGCCTGGGCCAATACTTGGGCCTAATTTTTTCTTTGGACCATTGGCCCATATGTACCTGTCTTAAACTATCATAAGAAATTAACTTTCTTTTGGACTTTTGGCCCAACTTTCACCTGCCCTAAAACTATCAAAATAATTTCTAAAATATATGAGTTTCGGCCCAATTAAACAAAATACAAAGCTGGAAATTTTTGGGGCTTTTGGCCCTATTTTTGCTGATGTATACAACGTATACAACCATCGTATATCACTGTATACTTCTTGTATATCCGGCGAATTCAGCATGTATACCGGCCATATCTCGGCCTCTCTTCCACCTGTAGTTCAACTTACTTTTCAACTTTGTTGGATCGAGGAGGTAGACTTAAACTTAAACTCGAGGATATGCAAACGGGAGAGTCCAAAATGGACTCGGATGGAGAGAGTTCATGCACGAGAGGAAATAAAAATAATTAGCAATTGATCAATGAACAAGATTTATGACAGTAAGGACCCGTTTGGTAGGCGGTATTAGATAGAATAATCCATGCATTAAAATTTAGTCCATCTAATACATTGTTTGGTTACTTCATTTAATTTAATCCATGGATTGCTTATCCACCATATGTGGTTTTATCTTATCCCTAGAAAATGGAGGGATAATTAATCCAAGGTTTGTTAAACCTTTGATAAGACCCCTAAATGACTAAACTAACACCTTATTCCTTTTTCTAAATTTCTTTTGTAATTTAATTTCCTTTTTATTTATATTGAAATGGTTATAAATGTTCTTTTTTGATTCTCCAAATCCGTTTAGTGTAATTTAATGATTTCACTAATATGTTTTTCTCCATTTTATCTTGATTTTTATTTTATTCAAGATAGTTTGTCGATTACCCACTTGAACTATTGCTTTTTAATTAAAAAAAGAAAAAGCTTTAGGTATTGAACAATTTAAGTAGTCTTAAATCTATGTTAAGTTTAAGATTATATACTTAACCAACAAAAAATTAGAAATACGTTGTGCCATCAATGATCTTCTTAGTGGTACATCACACCTTAAAATTAATAACAATTTTATGTATATATGTATTTGATTTAACTAATTAAATGGAATAGAAAATTCTTTAAAAAAATTGTCTGGTTCGGTGTCTACTTTGACCCAATTACATGAAATAAACACTCATAATAACACAAGGGTATAATAGGAAGGAATTTTTTTGTAGAGTTTTAAATCAAACACAAAATTAAGTGGAAAGTAGTGAACCAAACACTTGACAACAAATAATCCCTGCACTACTAATCCCTGCATTACTAATCCCTGCGTTACTATTCCCTGCATTACTAATCCATGCATTATCAATGTTTGTACCAAACGACCTCTAACTGCATTATGCAAAAATATCAACTTGTTAAAGGGTTATAACTGTATTAATACATGGATTATGCTTGAATGACCAACAACTTAACCTAATAGATTAACAAGTCGATAAGGAGAGAAGTCAACAAATAGAACTAAAATTGAACTAAACTTCAAATTTAGGCAGCAGAGTGGTATGAAATGGTAATTGGCATTATCACATCAATTAACATGCATTAATAAAAAGAAAATTATACATACTATGCTGCACATTAAAGCTTCTAACGAGACCAAAGATAAGCATGCACCCATATATATAAATTTGGTCATCTAAACAAGAAAAAATAAATCAACAAAGTCTTTAAATAAATACAAAAAAAAAACATATATTGTGATTCAGCTAATTATGTACTAGTCTAATTAGTTAGTTAGTTAGTTAGTCCTGTCAAATTAATTAGTCAGGGTAGTTAGTATACTGTTTGTGTTATGTTAATATGTTAGTTCAATTGTTAGTTAGATTTACTGTTCCTTCACTGTATAAATATTCGCTTTTCTCATAATGAAAATCAGTTAAGAGATTTTCCCCAAATTGCTCTCTTCTTCTCCAGTCTCTCTCTCACGTATTGCATCCATGGATGGTGCTTAGCCATGGCTGTGCAGTATTATTGACATGGTATCAGAGCATGAGGTATTTCAATTCAGCAATTACTTCTGTTCATCGTCTTAGATCCTCACGTTCATAATATATTGCCTTTTTTTACTGGTTCACATTCCAGATTTGGTCCCAAATTGATCGAATTTTGGATCAATTTTTCTTCTTCTTCTTTTACTGGTTTGTTGTTGGGTCTTAGATCGACTTCGAATTTTACTGTGTGTTTTGATTTCTATTGAATTGTGTTGTAATGACGATTGAAAGTAGATCTCAATCAACTTAGAATTCTATAAACAATAACAGTGTTGGTAGTATCGACATTACCTCTCCTATGTACATGCATCCTTCAGATAATCCAGGTGCTGCGCTGGTACAAGTTCCCTTTGATGGAGTCGGTTATAGGTCATGGAATGAGGTGTTCTTCGAGTTTTGTTAGTGAAAAATAAGTTGGGCTTTATCAATGGAGATTGCAAACAGCCTGATCCAGGAATACCACTCTTTCGCCAATGGGTGAGATGTGATGATATGGTTACTTCCTGGATTCTCAACTCTCTAGCTAGGGAAATCACAAACAGTGTGGAGTATGTCCCCAACTCATTCGAATTATGGAAGGAATTGGACGATCGATATGATCAAACAAATGGTGCTTAGTTGTATCAAGTTCAATGAGAAATCAATGAGTTATCATAAGGTACATTATATATCACCACTTACTATACTAGAATGAAGAGGCTATGGGAGGAATTGAGTACATTGCATGTTAAGACTCAATGTAGTTGCAATTGCATCTATGGAGCGACGAAAAGTATGTTCAAGGTCAAACAGGATAGAAGACTGATGCAGTTCCTTATGGGCTTAAATGAAGTCTACACTGTGGTTCGAGGTAACATTCTCATGATGAATCCATTGCCTTCCCTAGCACAAACCTTCTCTTTGCTAGTACATGATGAGAAACAGAGAGAAATTAAGCCAAGCCGCCAGTCGTTTATGGAATCTGCATCTCTCAATGCACGTAGTTCAGGGAAGAAGGTCATGGAGTCTGTTGCCTTTAATAGTTCAGCTGGTGCAAGCACTTCTAGATCTTCAAGGCCAAATTACTCTTCAGCAGAAAATAGCAAATTCAGGACCAACTATTCCCAACCCAGTTCCTACATTGGGAATAAGCCTTGTATGATATGTGATTACTGCAAAAGACCAGGACACACCAAGGACAAATGCTACAAATTGCATGGGTACCCATAAGCTTATAACTCAAACAACACTAATCAGAATGGATACAAAAATGGCAATCAGAATCTCAGGTTTAATAAAGGTGAAGGCCTTGTTTTTGATGTCCATGGAAATGCAATGTCACCAGAAGATGAGGAACATAGGGGAACTCACAATGACATAGACCCTCAGCTAACAAGGGAGCAATATGCCCAATTTCTGGAGTTATTACAACAACTCCAAGTTCAGAAACATGGAGATACTGACAATCCCATGGACTTTCCCAATGTCAGTGTGAACTTTGCAGGTAAGATAACTTGTTCTTCCTCAGTTGATTTTGGCAAATTGTCATGCAGGTGTCCTCATAAAAAGTCAGATTATTGGATCCTGGACTCAGGAGCCTCTAACCATATGACATCTGATAAAACACTGCTAACAAACATTACCTACCTTCCTTTCCCCTTATTGATTACCTTACCAAATGGTTATAGAGTAAAAGTTGTGCAAACTGGTAGTTTAGTACTTGCATCACATATTATTCTACATGAAGTGTTGTATGTGCCCTCTTTTAAGTATAATCTTGTTTCCATTCATTGCCTTTCAGAGCCTATACATGAGAGCATTTTTTACTTCACTTAATCCTCATGCATTTTACAGGCCCCTTCACTGAAGAGGCCTCTGGTGATTAGTGAAGCCAAAGCTGGACTCTATTTTCTCTTAACTAAGTGTTTGATGAAGCCTAATCATCCTGATGCTAAATGTGTTGCATCAACTGCTTCTGCATCTAAAAACATGTCAAGTCCAATGGTTTCTACTTCTTAGTATGTTAAGTCTATTTCTTTTGCTATTTTCTCATGTAACAACAGTACACCATCTGTTAAAGCTGTTCCTTTTCCTGCATCTCTTGTACAACATTGTGCTTCATTCAATAAAAAATCTCAGAATTATGATTCTTTTATGACTCATTCTTGCAATGATGTAAATGTATTGTGGCACAATAGGCTTGGACATGTACCTTTTGTGAAGATGAGGGAAATCAAATCCATACCTGAGAAGTTTTCCACTAAGCAACCTTTTCTTTGTACCATTTGTACAATGGTAAGACAAGAAAGACTACCCTTTCCACACAGAACCAACACATCTACCAAACCTTTTCAATTGTTGCATATAGATCTTTGGGGTCCCTACCACATGATGACACATGACAACTATAGATATTTCATTACCCTTGTTGATAACTATAGTAGGTGTTCATGGACTCAATTATTGACATGTAAAAGTAACACTTTGGAAGTCATCAAAAACTTCATGTCCATGATTGCAAAACCAATTCAATGTCTCTGTCCAGACTATAAGAATTGATAATGGACTTGAATTTGTAAACTTAGAAACTTCAACTTTTCTTAAGTCTAAGGGAATCATTCATGAAAGAACTTGTCCCTACACACCACAACAAAATGGGGTGGTGCAAAGAAAACACAAATACTTGCTAGAAACTGCCAGGGCTCTTCTTTTCCAATCCAAATTACCACTAAAGTACTGGGGGGAATGCATTTTTTGTGCCACATATATTATTTACAGACTTCCTACTTCACACATGAAGGGGAAATGTCCATATGAATTGTTGTATAAAACTAAACCAACTTACTCCCACATGAGTACCTTTGGTTGTCTTTGTTATCCCACCTTTCCAAAGTCTCACATGGACAAATTTCAACCTAGAACAACACCTCACATCTTCATAGGTTACCCTTTTGGATCAAAAGGATACAAAGTTCTAAGCCTGACTACAAGAAAAATACATATCTCCAGGGATGTAGTTTTTAAGGAATCCATTTTCCCTTTTGCTGCACTTTCTGATGTATCTTCTTTTCCTTCTGTTTTACATACTGTGCCTACAAGAAAAATACATATCTCCAAGGATGTAGTTTTTAAGGAATCCATTTTTCCTTTTGTTGCACTTTCTGATGTATTCTTTTCCTTCTGTTTTACGTACTGTGCCCTTCATGGACACTGTACATATTGAAATTGGAACACAAAATATGCAACACTGAAAATAATATAGCTGATGCAGGTAACACTCTACTTCACACTTCACCTAACCATTCAACCAATTTACCTACCACCATTCAACCTCCTAATCTTATCCACATAACTGAACCTATAACCCCCACTAGACCATCTAGATCACATAAACTGCCCACATACTTACAAGATTATGTCTTATCTAAGAATATGACAAATGCACCTAGTGCTAATGCACCTAACCAACTTGAAAATTCAAACATCTCCCTCAATGCTACATTTTCCAAACATCAACATATACCACCTGAGGTCTTGGCAGATGAGAGTCAAACTCTTGTGAGAAACATCAGCAATGATGATGAACTTTCCTTACATGGGGAGGCAACTATGAATCCTACCTGGCAGCAAGCCATGACACATGAATTTGAGGCATTGCATGCAAATCATACTTGTGATCTAGTTGATTTACCTAGTGGCAAGAAGGCCATATGATGCAGGTGGGTTTATAAAGTGAAACATAAGGTAGATGGGACTGTTGAAAGATTCAAATCTAGACTTGTAGTGAAAGGCTACACTCAAGAATCTAGGATTGATTATATATAAACTTTCTCACCAGTAATAAAGATGACAACTATGAGGGCTCTATTAGCCATAGCTGTTAAAAAGGGCTGGAACATTTTTCAGCTTGATGTAAACAATGCATTCCTTCATAGGGATCTACATGAGGAGGTATATATCGAAGTTCCACCCGGCTTGGTAGTGCATAAGTTAGGGATGGTATGCAAACTAAATAAGTCCCTATTTGGCCTGAAACAAGCCAACATGCAGTGGTATGTCAAACTAGCTGAGGCTTTGTCTTCAAAAGGTTACACTCATTGAATGATTATTCATTCTTTCACAAAAAGTCTACAACCTCCACCATTTTTGTTGTTGTATATGTAGATGATGTGATTTTGATAGGCACAAGTGTTTTTGAAATTGAAGAACTCAAGACCTTTCTCCATGATAAATTTAGGATTAAGGACTTGGGAAAGTTACACTATTTTCTTGGGATGGAAGTGCTTTATAAAGATGATGGACTTATCATCTCACAAAGGAAATTTTTCCTAGACATGCTGAAGAATTACAAGGTTGCAGGGATGAGTAGTTGCACATCTCCTCTAGACCCTGCAGTAAAGCTCCATGCCAAGGAAGGAACACCTTTGTCAGAACCTTTGTTTTTATAGAAACCTTATTGGAAAGTTGAACTTCTTAACTAACACTAGAATGGACATATCATACAGTGTACAACACCTTAGTCAATTTATGCAGGATCCTGGAGAGCCACACTTGCAGGCAACATTCCATTTATTGAGGTATCTCAAGGTTGATCCCACTCTAGGAATTTTTATGTGCAAAGACCAGTCATACAATATCAAGGCCTATTGTGACTCTGACTGGGCTACATGCCCTGACTCCAGGAAGTTAGTGAGTGGCTATATTGTGTTGTTAGGCAATAGTCCACTGAGCTGGAAATCCAAGAAACAAGAGACTGTATCTTTGTATTCAGTAGAGGCAGAGTATAGGGCTCTAAGAAAAGTTGCAGGTAAGTTGATTTGGCTTAGCAGATTATTGACAGAACTTACAGTGCCACTGCCAACACCCATTAAGGTATTTTGTGACAGTCAATCAACTTTTCATATTGCTCGAAATCCAGTGTTTCATGAACGAACCAAACATATTGAACTTGATTGCCACTTTGTAAGGAATCTGCTTCAAACTGGACTTATTTCCCTACATCACATAAACTCTGATAATCAACTTGGAGATATACTGACCAAGACTTTGTCTGGGATCAAACAATCTACAACATTGATCAAGTTATCAATGTTCTCCACACCTCCAACTTGAGGGGGGGGAGGTTATTGTGATTAAGCTAATTATGTACTAGTCTAATTAGTTAGTTAGTTAGTTAGTCTTGTCAGATTAATTAGTTAGGGTAGTTAGTATACTGTTAGTGTTCTGTTAATATGTCAGTTCAATTGTTAGTTAGATTTACCGTTCCTTCACTGTATAATTATACACTCTTCTCACAATTAAAATCAGTTAAGAGATTTTCCCCAAATTTCCCTCTTCAGTCTCTCTCTCTCACACGTATTGCATCCATGGATGGTGCTTAGCCATGGCTGTGCAGTATTATTGACATGGCTAGCAAACAATTATCTGAAGCAGGAATCCCACATAAATAACTTGAAACTATCTAGTTCTCAAGAAGAATAGTTAAGCCATAAATATTGATAAAGAGTTTGAAAAAGTGTATTAAAACAAAAGAGAAATGACTACAATTACACCTATATCACCACACACAGTGAAGGAGTCGAACTTTACGACCAAGCAGAGTTTAAGACAAAAAAATCGCGATTATACAAATCTAATAGAAAGCAAACCAAACTCTGAATGCTAACGCGTCAAGCTCTGCATAAAATTAAGACAGAGCATTGAAAACATTTAAGAAGAGTTAGGTAGAACATTAAGAAATAAGGTAATCAATAACACACAGTAACAACACAAGCAGGAACTTAATAAAGGGAAATGAATTACCTTTTTTCGGAGCAGTGAGACCAGGATGATGAGCTTGAAACGAGCGCTATCACCACCACAATGAAACTCCAAAAGTCTCGATGAACAAGACCACGACAGTGAGATCGAACTAAACCTCCTATCTATTTCGAACGTATTTCATATGTAATTTCTATAGCTATTTCTTGCTAGGTAGTTCTCTCTATATCAGTTGAAATTCCCAACCTTTTCTTCAACCTCTAACAATAAAGAAGAATAGAGGAGATTAGGGCAGAAAAAAAGGGAAATCAGGTGGGTTTTTGGATGAATTCCCATCCGAATTTCAAATTCTCCTCTGAAGGATAAGGTTGATGGAATTATTACGATCTTGTACAATTCTTCAACGAAAAAATGAAGGGAACCGTCTGATTTCTCTAGAAGGACAATCGAGCATTGAGATTGCAACACCTGGATTACTTTCTACGGAGAAGGGAGGACGACGCGCGAGAGGATGGGCTGCTGGTTTGGGTTTAGATCCGCTGGGCTCGCGATTTCCGGGGTTTGTTATTGCAAGGAAGAAGAACAATACTGGGTCGGTTACTATTTTGGTATTGATGTACGTTTGGATCGTAGTATTGTTGTAACTGTTTCTTTTGATTTGGCTTGGGCCGGGTTGGTGGAGGAATTGGAGTTGTGCTGACAATTGCTGAATGAAAGTTTGGGCCAGGTTTGCTGGTTGCTGGAAATAATGGAATAAGAATTGGGTCCGAAAAGATAACCAAGAATGTGGTCGATTTGAATTAAGAAAATAACCACGTAAAATTGCAATTTCGATCAAATTGAGGCACTTGGTTGAAATTGGCCAAAATTAAAATAAGACGAATTAATGTAAATTAATTAATGAGCTTCTTAATTCTAACGAAATAAAATAATCAACTTAATTATGAACTAATTAACTCAAAAATATAAACTATGGAATAATTAAACTAATTAACCAAATATTCAAATAAACAAAATCTTTTTTTGATGACTTTCGAATATTTATAAAATATACTATTTAAAAATTATAAAAATGATGAAACTAATTAAAAATAACTTGAAAAATATTTTGAACTTTATAAAAACTAATTATTTCAAATTGTTTGGAATTTAAGAAGCTCGATGATTAATTTTTATTGTGGAGGTCTAAAATTGGGTGTCAACAGTTGTCATGACCCAAAAATTGAGGTCATGATTACACACACACCGAGAATCCCCAAAAAGGTGTCTAAGTCGAAATAACAACACAAACGAAACGCCCGAAGAGAATTCAGGCTACAAATGGTATAAAATAAAAAAGAATTTCTCCAAAACATGATAGCATAAGTATAAAGAGAATCTATTACATTTTTAGAATCTGAAATACATCTCAAGTCTTCGAAAGGAAAATTAAAGACTTTAAATGATAAATGGAGACTAATGACAATCAGTAAGGCATGATCTTACCACAACTCCAAAAAAGAGAACTCTGTTGGATCCAATCAACCACTATGAGGATCACCCTAACTAGGATCTGCATCAAAGGGATAACAAAAGTAGGGGGTGAGTACAAACACATGTACTCAGTAGGTAAGACCGACTGAGTATAAGCAACTATACAGACTTAAGAAATAAACCATTAACGCTTCCACCTGGACGTAGAAAAGTCTCATGTTGGCATTGGTGCCACCAATTTGTATAGAATGGTGCGAGTAAAGTAAACACACAAGGGTGCCAATAATACTTAAATCAACACATAAACAAGTTACACAACACAAAAAAACTGGTCAATGTGATGCAATGAGATGGTGAAATGATGGAATGATGTTGTGGTACCAAGGTCGTCGCAAAACTTGTCGTATACACCTTGCCGAGCATTTAGCTTCCAGACAATGACCCACGGGGACTTGCAGTCCATATACCAATCTCATAATCTCAATATCTCATCAACTTACTGTCATGCCCCGAGTCTACACCCTGGGCGGGATTGGCACTCGAGAACCATTGTTGGCCCCAAGCGAACTCTTGGCCTGACTTACTTAACTCAGCGGAAGACTCTATGCATATTTATAATGATAAAAAACACTATACTCTAACCGACAACCATCACGTAGGAGCTATTGTGATGATACAGCATTTTGCCTCACGCTGCCAGGGCCGTCCTATACCTTGCCGAGGGTATAGAACTTGAACTACTAAGTGTATCCACTAGTCTATGCTAAAAAGCACTAAAGGAATCATCTAAAAAATATGACCCTTGTTGACACCCAATTTTGGTCCTCCATATTGTATATTAATCCTCGAGCTTCTTCAATTTCAAACGTTTTTAAATAGTTAGTTTTATAGAATTTCAAAAATATAATTTTCAAGTTATTTTAAATAGTTGTATCATTTTTATAATTTTTAAACAATATATGTGTTTTATATAATTATGTATACAATTAGTATATTTTATTATTATTTTAAAAATCATCACAAAAGATTTTACATTTTTAGTTAAATATTTTATCAATTTACCTTAAGTTATAGTTATAATTCCCAATTCATTAATTTGTAATTAAATTGATTATTATATTTCGTTAAGATTAAGAAGCTCATTAATTAATTAAATTAATTCATCCTATTTAAATTTTAGCCGAATTCGCTGAATCAATTCAATTTGGCTACTTTTCAAATTTTAATGGGCTACAATTACAATACATTTGGCCAATTCCAAAACTCCAAACCTCAATATTCAGCTCACCTTTCAACCAAATTGGGCTGATTTCATTGACCCAATTAACAACCCATACATTCCAATACAACCGGCCCATACCTACCAGATTAATTCCCCAATTCCTTACCAGCAGCCCACTTCCTAACCTATACCCAATTCAATACAATCATACATTGCATACAACAACTCATCAGCAATACCCAATACAATACGCATACAAAATGACCCCTGTACTCTTTGTTCTTCTTCCTTTCACGCAGAAATAGTACCCCGACCCCACTGCCCATACTGGTCGTCATCTTCTTCATGCACAGTGAGCGAAGTAGATTAGCAACCCAGAAATTGCGGACAGCAGCCAAATCGCGAGCAGTACCAAACCCGTACGTCACCCATCTGTAAACCCATAACCCTAGCAACCTAATCAATCACTTCTTCGTCCCCTTTTCGCGGAATTCAACTTTTTCCCATCCCCTTTATTGTTGCTTTGAAAATAGCAAAAGAAATTCAAATTTTTGTTTGAATTTTCCAACAAATTTCCCCCTAAATCACTCAATTTCCCCTATAAATAACCCTCTACGCTCAAGTGAATGGGGGGTTTTTTTTCGGAGTGTGAGTTTTCGGCAAATAGTCATTTTACATTTTAGAATTTCACATTTAGTCCATTGATTCTAAATTCCGAAAAGGTAGTCGCTCTAATTCTGCCTAGATTTCTTATTTGTTGTTCGCATTTAGATTTTTGGTGGAAGAATTGCTGTTCTCAAGCCCGTTGCTGTCCCAGTCACTGCCCAGAGAAAGGTAAATGCTCATCTCGTGATAACATCATCATTTTTATCTCTTTTTCAATGTGACGTTTTCCATATCGGAAAGTCTTTATTCTGTGGTTGTTTGTGGTTAGATGCTACTTGGTTGGTGATAATAATGTGATACATGTGTTCTTGGGCGATGTTGTGGCTCAGTCTAACTGTCGAACTACAAATTTTGCCATTTTGCAGTTAGTATCATTGCTTCTTATTCTTTGCTTGGATCTGTTGCGTTATTTATCTGCTTATCTGGATGTGGTGAAATCTTTGTCATTTTTTTTTTCGTTGTCTTCGAGCTTCATTCATTTCACTACTCTTGGTGTCATTTGTTTTCCAAAACGAAGAGGGAATCTTAAAGTTAGTTAATATAGAAGTTGAAGTTTGTTTCATCCATTGTTGGTTAGCCATAGAAGTTCGTTTTCCCATTTGACATTTTCTTGATTATCCTACTGCTTAGTATGTCGTGTATGAGTCGAGTATGAACATCCTTTTGTTTAGACTTTGGTCGAAAGATGTCTACTATTTACAGTTTTAAATGTGAAATCCATAGAGTATTAAAGTAGCGTATACGCCTTTCCACGGTCCTGTCTTGGCCCTTATAAGGTTTGTATTAATTTCCTTCATATGTGTTTTATTAGTGGGTTGTTTAACTCCGAGATGCATACTAAAATATGATGGGATCTCATATTGTGTTATTGCATAAAATCATCATTGTTTATTGTTGATACATTATAAGTACTTATTACCTATCAAGTTGCAAAGTATTTAAATCCTTGTTTTTCCACTAAAATTTGGAGTAACCTTTCTTTTTCCTTTATCATAAGTGATCCTATTTGCCATGTGAATTTAATTATTGTATATGTGATTGGTTAAGTCACATGCTTGTCTCTTTAAATTGATATGTTAGGTAAAGAAATCACTATTATCATAACTATTTGTGATGCACATGATCTTCATCTTTCATCTTTAATAAGTCTCGATAGGTTGCGAACATATAATTATTAATTCAGTGTTGCAATGAGTTGTCCCCTTTTTCTTTTTAAATTTTTTCTCTTTGATTTCCATATGTTAATGATGAAGTTTGGGGTTGATGTTTTGAGTTCACTATCACATGTCAATTTACTCATCCTTGCTTCATTTGTAGTTATTTTATTCAATTCTCCTTTAATTACAAGTTGGATTGCCTATTAATTTAGAAGCTTTCCTGGTAGTTTGTTGATTTCTTAAAGATGAATTGTGAATATTAAGAGCCATATCTAGATACACTAAAATGATAGTTTTCCACCATAGCTTTCATATCTTTGTGCAATTTTGTTTAGCAATCATTTCATTTAGTTCACTGTTGACTTTTCTTTACATCATTTAGTTAATATTATATTATATATTCATCTAGTTAAGAAGCTTTCTGTAATGGCCTATCCTATTCTTAAATAATTGTCGCAATTATCTCTCCTTTTGGATACAATATCAACACCTTTTGTCTAGAAGCATATTAGTTCGTAATTATGTTCTTATTTCATAGAATAATGTGTTTATCTTCGTTACAAGTTAATATATATCATCTCTAAACCCTCTAAACTTCCATGATTCTTTCCCCAGACACTTAGAATCATTTTTACCCTCAATATATATCAGATTCTACTCGAAAAACATAACTAACAACATGAATCAATCTCAAGAAAACTCCTATAACACAACCCACAAGAATTCAAACGAATTTCATCAAGAAGTCAAGGATTTACTTTCAAATCTAATAACTTCACTGAAATTGAATCATGATTGGCGCGTGTGTGAAATAACCTAATGCTATGTGATCTCACATACCTTGCAGGGATCACCCCCGATGAAATCCACAAGCTAAACTCGACGATCTTGACGAATCTTGCTTCTCTTCTGCTTTCTCCTCTTCTTTTCTCTTTTCTCTTTTCTCCAAGCCCTAGCGTATTTTGGTAAAAGCGTAAACTAATCTAATTCTGATTAGACCCTAACTTAATTACCAAAAATCAAATAAAATAATTGGGAAGGAAAAGACCAAACTACCCTTTCAAAATCTGGATTGGACTTTCCTTATTTCAACACCTCAACTTCCAAAGGGCATAACTCACTCATACGAATTCGGAATCATGCAAACTTAGCGCGTTGGAAAGATCATTCCATGAGATTTCCTACCATATCTGGAAGTACCTCTAACTCATCATGAGCTAAAAGTTATGGCCGTTTGAAGTTGGCCAAAACTCCATTTATTCTAACTCAACAAAATTTCCAGATTTTCATTCTTTCCAAAAATGACTATTTCCATTTATTAGCTTCTTCCTAGTTATTTCAAATTGCGAGATGTTACAATATCTCCCCCTTGGAAACATTCATCCTCGAATGAGATTACTCTTACTAGGCTAAAGGTGTAACATGCAACATTCAGTTCAAGCACCCACAAGCAAATGCAAAACAACATGCCAACTTATAAATAAATACTAAGAGATGTGGATATCTCTTCTTCATATCCTCCTCAGCTTCCCAAGTAGCTTCTTCAGCAAATTGGTTCCTCCAAAGGATTTTGACTGATGCTACCTCTTTTGTTCTCAACTTGCGAACTTGGCAATATATAATTTTAACCGAAATCTCTTCATAAGATAAACTATCATTTATCCCAATATCTTCAGTTGGTATGATCAATGAAGGATCGCCTATGCACTTCTTTAACATAGAGATGTGAAACACTGGATGAACTGCAGCTAACTCTTGTGGTAGCTCCAACTCATAATCTACATTACCTACCCTTTTCGATATTCTATAAGGGCCAATATACCGGGGACTAAGCTTTCCCTTCTTACCAAATCTCATAACACCTTTCATGGGTGAAACTTTAAGATATACCCAATCATCTACTTCAAACTCTAACTCCCTTCTCCTAACATTAGTGTAGGATTTCTGACGACTCTGCGCTGTTTTCAACCTCTTTTGAATCACTTTCACCTTCTCCATAGCTTGATAAACCCAATATGGTCCTATCAACCTTTCTTCACTAACTTTAAACCATCCAATAGGAGATCTACATCTTCTCCCATAAAGAACTTCATAAGGAGCCATTTGGATGCTCGAGTGGTAACTATTGTTGTAAGCAAACTCAATGAGAGGTAGGTGATCATCCCAATTCTCTTTGAAATCAATCACAAAAGCCCTCAACATATCTTCCAAGGTCTGAATAGTGCGCTCTGCTTGCCCATCTGTCTGAGGATGAAAGGCAGTACTTAAGTTCACCTTTGAACCCAAGCCTTTTTGGAATGACTTCCAAAACTGTGCAGTAAATTGCGCACCTCTGTCTTAAATAATGGAGACTAGAACCCCATGAAGTCTTACCACTTCTTGAATATACAACTTAGCATAATCTTCTGCCAAATGAGTTGTCTTTACCGGCAAAAAGTGGGCTGACTTTGTCATTTTGTCGACAATCACCCAAATAGAATCATGCTGCCTGCGAGACCTTGGTAAACCTGTGATGAAATCCATATTAATCATCTCCCACTTCCATTATAGAAGTTCTATATTCTGACCCAAACCATCGGGCCTTTGGTGCTCTACTTTAACTTGTTGGCAATTTGGACACTTAGCAACAAATTTTGCAATGCTCTTCTTCATACTATTCCACCAATATACCTCTCTCAAGTCATGATACATCTTTATGGAACCCGGATGAATGGAATATCTGGAGATATGAGCTTCCTCCATGATCATCTCTTGGAGTCCATCCACCATTGGTACACACAATCTACCTTGATATCTCAATACACCATCTCCCCTCCCCCTTGTTCAAAAGCTATTACTTTTTGCTTATGAACATTTGCCTTCGATTAAAGAAAAAATGGATCTTGGTATTGCTTTTGTTTCACTTCTGACACTAATGAAGATTCAGCCCCATTCATCACCATTACTCCTTCTTTTGTGGAATCCATTAGTCGAACTCCTAAGCGTGCTAGTCTATGCACATCTTTCGCTAACTCTCTCTTTTCTTCCTCAACATGGGCGGTACTACCCATAGACAACCTGCTTAAAGCATCAACAATAACATTAGCCTTAATTGGGTGGTAAAGAAAACTCATGTCATAATCCTTGAGTAATTCTAACCACCTCCTTTGTCTGAGATTAAGCTCTTTCTGAGTGAACACATACTGGACACTCTTGTGATCAATGAATACATCAACATGAACACCACACAAATAATGACGTCATATCTTCAAAGTAAATACTATGGCATCCAACTCTAAGTCATGTGTTGCCGTGTTGGGTAATTCTTCTCATGAACTTTCAATTGTCTGGAGGCATAAGCTATGATGTTGCCATTCTGCATTAACACGCAACCCAAACCAACTCTAGACGCATCACAATAGACAACAAAGCCTTGTGTACGTTGTGGTAAGGTCAAAATTGGGACAGTAGTCAACCTCTTTTTCAATTCCTGAAAGTTTTTCTCACAAGATTCAGACCATTGAAAATTCACTGTTTTCTGAGTTAACTTGGTCAAAGGGGGTGAAATAGATGAGGACACCTCTACGAACCTTCTATAATAGTCAACTAATCCCAAGAAGCTCCATATATCAGTTGGAGATGTGGGTCTAGGCCAATTTTGCACTGTCTCAATCTTCTGGGTATCAACTCTAATTCCATCATTGGAAACTATGTGGCCCAAAAACGCCACAGACTCAAGCCAAAACTCACATTTAGAGAACTTAGCATATAACTCCTTATCTTTCAATATCTAAAGAATTATATGAGATGGCTAGCATGATCTTCTTCATTCCTTGAATAGATTAGTATGTCATCAATGAAGACGATAACAAATATATCTAAATAAGGTTTGAAAACTCTATTCATAAGGTCCATGAACGCTGCAGGTGCATTAGTTAAACCGAATGACATGACCAGAAACTCATAATGACCATAACGGGTCTTGCATGTTGTCTTGGGAATATCACATTCCATTACTTTCAACTGATGGTAGCCAGATCTGAGGTATATTTTTGAAAAACAAAAAGCACCCTGAAGCTGATCGAAAAGATCATCAATTCTCGAAAGAGGATATTTATTCTTGATGGTTACCTTGTTCAATTGACGGTAATCTATACACATCCTAAGGGAACCATCTTTCTTTCTTACAAATAAGATCGGAACGCCCCAAGGTGAAACACTTGGTCGAATAAAGCCCTTATCTAAGAGATCCTTTAACTGCTCTTTAAGCTCTTTCAACTCTGCTGGTGCCATTCTATACGGAGGAATAGATTTTCACGACCCGAGAGCACCCCCTAGTCGTAACCGGCGTTCTCGACCTCTCGGAGGTCTAATACAAGCCTCTTAGCATTCATTTATCGCATAAAGCTAAAATCCACAAGGAATTTAAAACTTTCTTCACACACGAAGAATACTTTCATTAATAAGCAAGCAGAAGACTTTTAAAACATCTAACTTTACAATATATATGTCTCATAAACCATCTAATACTTTGGAGTACAACATAAGAACTAAGCCCATACAAGACTTAAACAAAATACTAGAAATACATCAAAAGGAACATGTAGGGTATTATGAGGACTCACCAAGTCTTCATCTTCAACACTTAGAAACCTATCAAGTAGCCATGACATGTCACCATCTCCAAATCACTACACTTTAGTCAAAAAGGGAAATAAAGGGGTTAGCACAATTAAGTACTAAGTATGGAGGCCATGCAAGAAAACATGCACAACAGACATTTACAAGGAATGTATGTTTTCATATCATTTTGGTAAAACCTTCACTTCACAAGTATAAGAGACATAATACAAGTCAATGTTCACATATAAAACCATAGCCAACCGTATACATACTTAACATATATTCATATACAACCCATGCTTAATTTTAAAGGAACACATGCCATTTCATTACCATACGACCTCTACCTAATATAACCTTAAGACACACTTGAGTAAGACAAGAAGTGACCGCCCATACAACCTCTTCAAGCACACTTAAGAGTTCCTCAAGATTACCTTAGATAAGGACATTTCCTTTACAACATAACATCAATAGGCAAACATTCTTTAAGAAACCATTTAGGAGACATTCAAGCACATAAGGGGACTTTCACATAATAGTCGTTAGACTTAGGGAACTCACTTTAGTATCTTCAAAGCCTACTCGTGCCATGTGTAGATAGCATCCCATACTACTACCTACACGTTGTAGAACCTATCCAATAACTAGAGTGCGCATCCCACATGATGGGAATAGGCATAACCGACATAGACCATACTAGCTAGATATGGAATCCGGAGTCTATCCTACTCCGTGGAGGTTGTTCTACTTGCCAAAGGTAGAACTAGTAAGCAACCCATGTAGGCACATGGTTTAGGGGATGTCCAAGGAAGTTCATTGTGCCTAATCTCATACTCAACTAGGCCACCTTCCTAACCACATCCACTCGGTGCTAGCCTTGTTTCCCATAGAGTATTCAATCACATATGTACTAGAGATGGTTCATTTTCTAGTTCAACCAACTCATAGTACCTCTTCCCAAGAAAGGCCCCATTTCTTAGTCATGGCCAATCGAGGTTCATAAGGATAGCTCATTTGACTTTCTTAGATAAGGATTCTTATGCCGTTCCGGCTCCATCCATCTCTAAGTCTATCATTTCACTCAAGAAGGGAACATCGCCCTAAGGCCCATCCTTCAAGGTTATACATTCACATTTAGGCGCCTAGACTTACTCATGAAAAGGGTACCATGCTAGGTCTAGCCTAATCAAGACATAGTCTAAGAGTCCTCTTTTACCATTCATGGGAAGGACACCATTTCTTAGTTCTAGCCCACTTCACACATTCATACATTCAAGACTTTAAGTAACAAGGAGAGGCACTTTAGTCTACCAACCAAGTCATAACATTATCATCTAAGGATACTTCATAATCCAACATTATCCCATATATACATCATGAGAAAAATCATACTTCAAATCACAATGCTATCCACTTTACATAGGATCATCACAAGATCACATAAACTCATTCACATCATACCTTCACACATATAACTTCACATAAAACTTTACATATAGCTTCATATAGGACTTCACATATAGCCTCATTTATATATAATAATATAACAATACAATAGCACTCATATAATGCCCTTCATGGCCTCAATTCACAATAATACAATATTTCAACATTATGCAACAACTTCCCCAATGCCTTCATGGCTACAATTCACAATAATACCACACAAGAACAAGATATAAAACTTTCACCAAAGGTGGATTCAACCTACCAACAACAATCAATTCAATAAAGAGAGTTCAAGCTTTCTTACCATGATTCAAAGCCATAGCCAAAATCACCAAAATCCAAGCAATCACCAATACTTCACCCATAAGGCTTACCACCCTTAATTCATCCATTATCAACAATTAATCATGAATAAAAATGAAACAACACAAGAGATAACAATACAATTCACTTTACACATAATTCCATCAACTTTGAATTTATAGAAATAGACCCACTTCATAAACACATTTTAGGGTTTTGTAGAATACAAGGATTCATGGAGTTTTTCATCTTAAAACATCAAATAAACATCAATAATATCATAACTTATCATTCGAAATCGTTTCATGCAAGAACCCTTGAGTTTGAGTAGAAATTAGGCTTTTTCACAAACTTTGGAAAAGTTGAAAACCATTTGAAATTGGCTCTAGGGTGATAACTTTCCCTAGATAAAGAACTCCCATACCTTTACTAAGATTCCCCAAGAAATTTGATGAAGAAAACGTCTTGCATCCACAACTCTAGTTCCCACTTTTTCTTCCTTGAGTTAGACAGAGATATAGAGAGAGAAAGAACTTGGGATTTGATTTGGGAAAATAATGAGTTAAAAGAATGTTTTAAGACCCAAAACCATTTAAAATCAACCCCACATAATAAACAATTAAAATGAAATTACATAAAAACCTCTCATAGAACCTCATTATAAAGTCAACACAAAGTCATAGGCTCTTGCTTAACCTATCATTTTTCCGAGTCGCTACATAGATATAGGACGAATATCTGGGAGAATATCTATATCGAAGTCTATCTCTCTCTCAGGAGGGACTCTGGGTAGATCGTCTCGAAATACTTCTGGAAACTGTCTTACTACTGAAACTAATTGAATAGGAGGTATCTTAAAACTCGAGTCATTAATTCGGACTAAGTGATAGACACACCCCTTAGAAACTAATTTCCTTGACTTAAGGTACAAAATAAAACGACTCTTAGGCACTGCTGAACTACTTTTCCACTCTAAGACTGAATCATTTGGAAACTGGAACTTGACAACTCGAGTTCTACAATCAACTGAGGCATAACAGACATGAAGCCAGTCCATACCAAGAATGACATCAAAATCTACCATGTCTAACTCAATTAAATTAGCTATGGTACTTTTGTGATTGACAAAAATAGGACAATCATGATAGACTCTCTCTGTTAGAATGGACTCACAATGGGTGTAGAAACACTGAATGATTCACTAAGTTGCTCAGGAATAACATCAAAATTCATAGCGACATATGGAGTTACAAAAGATAAACTCGCTCCTGGGTTTATCAAAGCATAAACAGTAAAGTCAAAGACTTGGATCATACCCGTGACAACACCTGGTGAATCCTTTTGCTCTTGGCAACTATTGATAGCATATAAGAGGTTTGTTCCTCTGCCAGTACCGGAAGTAGCCCCTCTAGGTGCTGCTCTGTTTGGTGGAGCAACTGAAGAAGACTGGGCTCTATTGCCCCCATTACCATTACCCTGCTTGTTCTTTGGACATTCTCGCATGAAATGACCATTCTGACCACACTTGAAACAACCAGTGGAGCCCTCACGACATGTACCTGAGTGGTTCCTACCACACTTAGCGCAAACATGAGACTTACTACCCCCTTGCGCTATGCTACCCTGAGAATAAGCAGGTTTAGCTCTGAAATTTTGACTATTATACTCACATTTGTTCTTAGGTGCAGGTGCACTAGCAGATGATGCAGCGGTCCCTTTTGTTTCTGTTGGAAAGTTGACCGGTTGGCATTACTCTTCTGTTGTTCGGACTCGTTCCCTGTCTTAGCCCTCTTGTTTTTAAACTCCTCTCTATCCCTCATCTTCTCTTCCTCAACATGTTGCACATATACAATTAACCTTGAGATATCCATGTCACCTATCAGCATTGCAACCCTACCTTCCTTACTCGACAGCCCAACAACAAACAAGCTCATTCTATTCCTTATGTTCGCAATCATCTCTGGAGCATAACGGGACAGTTGGGTGAACTTCAACCCATACTCATGAACACTCAAAGAATCTTGCTTAAGTGTGAGGAACTCTCGTACCTTAGTCTCTTTCAGTTCTCGGGGAAAGAAATGCACCAAGAAAGCCTCCTTAAAACAAGCCCAACTCGCAGGTGGTGCATCCTCAACTCTACCCTCTTTCCACTGATCAAACCAAGTCCTAGCAACATTATTCAGTTGATATGCAACTAGTTCAACTCGCTCAGTATCGGCAACATGCATAACCTTAAATACCTTATTCAGTTCTTCAATAAAATTCTCTGGATCCTCTATAGTGTCCGAACCTGTGAAACTTGGAGGATTCATCCTTAAGAACTCGCGGATCCTCGAAGTGTCAACTACTTCCTGTCGATTCCCTCTCTGGTGCCCAGCTTGGTTGGTCACAACTTGGCTCAACATCCGAATTGCCTCACGGAACTCAGCATTGGTAACTTCTCCTTGAGGTTGCACTTCAGGTGCATTTGGTAACTCTTGTTCCTCAACATTACGTCTAGCAGGATGACCTCTGAAAGCTCTTCGTGGAGGCATGATTATTTGAAAACACGCGCAAGCATGAATTAGAAGGAAACTTTTTAGAGATTAAACTCTAAAGCACGAAATGAGTGTGAAAGAAATGAGAAAATTTCCTAAGTGTCGCAGCCTCCTAATTATAGATGTGGTGCACTTCACACCGATAACTAAGACTACTGACACAGCTTCATAGACTCCTTAGGACTTTTGAACTCTCGGCTCTGATACCAAGTTTGTCACTCTCCGAGCCTACACCCTGGGCGGGACTGGCACTCAAGAACCATTGCTGGCCCCAAGCGAACTCTTGGCCTGGCTTACTTAACTCAGTGGAAGACTCTATGCATATTTATAATGATCAAAAGTACTATACTCACTTGAATAATAAAATATTGAGAATGCTTAAAAGTCAAACATTCAACTTGGCCAAAATGGAAACTCAAGTCTTAACATATGAAATGATAAAGTCAATGAAAAGACTAAAGAACTAACATCTGACTATCTATGAAGCCTTTAAAACAACTGAGATGGATGTCGAGACAAACCCCATGACATCCTAATGAACTAACAAAGTAACTGAAAGCAATAAAAGTAGTCCTCCGAAATGCAAGGAGGCTCACCAACTGACTCTGGAGTGCTCACTGGATCGGATCAATGATGTGCTGGATGCCGATCCTAGTTACCTGCGTCTGCATTATAATAAGATGCAGGCCAAGTGGCATTAGTACATTGAATGTACGAGTATGCGAGTTGGAATGATAAACACGACATAGGCTTGAAAAGAATCTGAAGAACTTACCTGGCTCAACTCAACTCAACATAACTGAACTCATTTCAATATAAAGCAGTTTAAAACAAGTGCAATATAAATAAAAAGTTGTTTAAAACATGATGTCAACTCTGTGTGTATGCAAAGATACATATAACTCTGAAATGTATGTAAAAATACATTAAACTGTGTATATAAGAATACAATTACTTCTGTGGGAGTTTCTCTAACAGACAACCAACACATAAGAGCTATTGTGATGATATAACGTTTTGCCTCACGTTGCCAGGGCCGTCCTATACCTTGCCAAGGGTATAGAACCTGAACTACTAAGTGGATCCACTAGTCTATGCTAAAAAGCACTAAAGGAATCATCTAAAAAGTATGACCCTTTTCTATCTATGATGGCTACATGGTTTATGGGGGTTGTGAGTTGTCTGAACTCTCCCCCATATCGGTGCTCAATACTACTCCCAAAAATATGATATTAGCTCTTATGTTTAAAACATACTTCTTTCTATGATTTGAGATTAGTGCTCAAAAACTTAGTTCAAAGGCTATCTTGGAAGTCAAAGTTTCCTCTCTTACTTTATTTATAAAGCGATTACTCTTTTCTGAAAACAAGCCCGAAGGCTCTTTGGAAATCAAGGTTTCCTTTTTTCTTTAAATGTGAAAATAGTTTAAACCCTTTGGGAATACATAGTCCCCATATACTTTTGAAGAAATGAACTTCAAACTTTACTCTTTAATCTTTACTCAACTTGAACTTTAAGTCTTAAACAAAGTTAAAACATTTGGAAAAGACTTTTGGAAAAACACTCTAAGAACTTCTCTTGACTTGACTCTTACTTCTATTGACTTTGATCTTAACTTTCCTTGAATTGCATTATGGATTCAAGGTTTATGATCTCATATTTATGGATGATTTCATGATGTTTAGATGTACCTTAGAGTGTTGGAATCAACTAGAAAACAGAGGTACATTGCTAAGGAACAAGTACTAAAAGGTGGGGAACGAAAGGGGAGAACTGGCGTCCTTGGCGCTCTGAGAGGCACGGTGCGCCAACCCTCAAACTTCAGAGAACAATTTGGGGCGCGCTGGCTGGCGCGATGCCCCACCCCCTTCCCCAGGTGTTTGACGACTTTTCTTGCTCGTTTTTCATCTCTAAACCCTCTAAAATTCCATGGTTCTTTCCCCAAACACTTAGAATCATTTGTAGCCTAAATATACATCAGATTCTACTCGAAAAACACAACTAACAACATGAATCAATCTCAAGAAAATTCCAACAACACAACCCACAAGAATTCAAACGAATTTCATCAAGAACTCAAGGATTTACTTTCAAATCTAATAACTTCGCTGAAATTGAATCATGATTGGTGCGTGGGTGAATTAACCCAACGCTATGTGATCTCACCTATCTTGTAGGGATCACCCCCGATGAAATCCACAAGCTAAACTCGACGATCTTGACGAATCTTACTTCTCTTCTCCTTTCTCCTCTTCTTTTCTCTTTTCTCCAAGCCCTAGCATATTTTGGTAAAGCGTAAACNTAAACTCGACGATCTTGACGAATCTTACTTCTCTTCTCCTTTCTCCTCTTCTTTTCTCTTTTCTCCAAGCCCTAGCGTATTTTGGTAAAGCGTAAACTGATCTAATTCTAATTAGACCCTAACTTAATTACCAAAAATGAAATAAAATAATTGGGCAAGGAAAAGACCAAACTACCCTTTCAAAATCCGGATTGGACTTTCCTTATTCCAATAGCCCAACTTCCAAAGGACATAACTCACTCATATGAACTCGGAATCGCGCAAACTTAGCGGCGTTGGAAATCTCATTCCAAGAGCTTTCCTACCATATCTGGAAGTACCTCTAAATCATCATGAGGTAGAAGGTATGGCCATTTAAAGTTTGCCAAAACTCAACTTATTCTAACGTAACAAAATTTCCAGATTTTCATTCTTTCCAAAAATGACTATTTCCATTTATTAGCTTCTTTCTAGTTATTTCAAATTGCAAGATGTTACACTTACCACCTAGCTCATGGTTAAGGATATAAGTAAGGTGTCACATTTCTTTCTCAAAAAGACAGTATTTCTCCACTTTCTAATATTTCCATAAACCATGATATGGTGTATAAGGATGAATGCATCACAACACACAACATAAAGGCATAATCAGTTCATCAAGAATTTCAAATAGAATTAAGTTCTCAAACTCAATAGGTCTTGAAACATGTTCTCAAATGATAGGGATAGTGTAGGAACCATTTAAAACCCAACCTTTTAACACTTAGAAAAACATTTCTTTCATCTTAAGATGGTTCAAAAATCAACTCAAACCCCTAACTCGGACATCTCTACATCAAATATTAAGAATAGTCACACAATACCTCACTAGGGCAATACTCAAATATCACACACTTCCCACAACAATTAACAGTATCACACAAGCTAAACATCACAAATAGACATCATACGAATAAAAAAATAGAGATGTTAACACTTACCAAATTCCAAAACACATACTACCACTCATTTCACAGTCGACTTCCTAAGAACATGTTAATTACTCATCTCAGCATAAAAGAGGATAGCCAAACCTACCTCAATGCCAAAACTTCATTCGAACAATCCTATTGGAGTACTTCGTCAACCACACAATCAACATAATGATCCTCAACTATCAAAAATGAAAAGAGTTTATCAAAAGGAGTCCAATGATACCCATATAGATAGGATTTGAAACTGAGGGTAAAATAACCCAAAAATCACTTCTGAAATTTGAAAGGGTTGAATCAGATTTTTAGTTGAAAATCAAGTTCTACAAGCCAAGATGAGTTCTTGGTTGAAAAAACCCATTAAAACCAAGTTAGAAACGAGCTCCACAACATGAAAATACCAATTTAAAACTTAAGGGAGAAGAACCCCTAAAATCTATATTGAAATCATGATTTAATGATGTTTTTGGAAGGTAAAAATTGAAGAATTCAATAAATAATTGATAAATACACTTACCCAAATGAATATCCTTAAGGAACCCCTAAAAAATATCCACTCCTAAGCTCCCAAACAAGTGGAAAATGCTGGAGTGTGAAAAATAGAAATAAATCCCGATTAAAACTATTGAGGTCTTGAAAAAGACATTTGCAAACGTGGAACATGTTTCGCGAACGCAGAACAGGTGCCACGAATGCGTCCTACTAGGCGACTAAGGCTTGCGAACGCGGGAGTAGTGCCATGATCACGGAGAATTGTTCACCCATGAACGCGCCCCAACCCTCCACGATTGTGGTGTCTCATACACCTATCCTCCGCAAATGCACTAGGGAACTCGCGAATGTGTTCCCCTAGCACCAGATACCAGAAAATAGAAAAGGCAAAGTTTAAGTCTCTGACCGGACCCCTGGAAATCATTTGGAGTTTGATCAAAATAAACTGGACATGATGCCCAACTAAAATCGACATTTCCTACTCAATGAAATCATCGGATTTCCAAAAAAAGGTCAAATTACAAAATTACCCTCCTGGACTACTTTTAAGGCTTAAAACTAATCTTCTCACCCAAACACCCAAAACTCAACCTAAGGCCTCATAAACCTTACCAACCACCATATTAGCTCAAAGTCTATGTTTAGAAAGCAATGGAATTGACGAAATTCCCATCCGATGCTCAAAACTCAATGTTGACCGAAGTTAACGGTATCATGAATTCCCAACTCAAGAGGGGTCAAATCACCAAAAACACACCTAATCGCATCGGGGACTACACCAACCATTCTCGAAACATAAACCAAGCATGAAAACACTAAGGGGAAGGGAAAAATGGTTATTTCACAATTAAAAGCAAATTCACAAGAAATGAGACATTACAATAATAGTTTAGAAGTATGTTGTTCAAAAGAAGGTTTCCATGATATCCTCGATTGTGAAACATGGGATTTTCATTAATCCCTTCGAACATGATATAGAGCAATGTTTAAAGTAAAGAACATAGATATTTATGTGGAAACCTCCTTGATTAAGGGAAGAAAAAACCACGACTTGTCACACTAGATTTCTTATAACTCCACTAACTTCAAGAAACTTGTGAGTACAGACTGCGGTAATCACAAAAGATTCAACTCTTAATCCTACACACCTTTCAACACCTCTATTAGAAGATACAATACAATAACCCTATTTCCCACTATATCAACTAACTCTAGCTTACATAGACTTCAACAACCACAAGATGGCTAACTCTAGCTAGCCAGCAACTCAAATTATAATGATTAGAGGTGAAATGATCTAATTTATTTTGTAACATAGGAATAGATCTAAAATTTAAGAGCACAAAACACTAGACTCAAAATACACCTAATGACTCTGCAGAAACTCGATCAGATCCCTTACTGCATAAGTGAGTTGTTCTTGTTTTGGAGAAAAATGACTTTTGTTTTTTTAATATTGTTGATTGCAAAAAAACTAGGGTGTTTCGTGTCAATGTGTCTCATGTATACGAGAGACAAAACAACCTAGTAGTATGTCATTGGACGAGGACTCTGCACCTCTGCCACCGTTTCCATCTACCACTGTAGTTTTGGCTGCTTTACAACTGTATTCCATTGACTTGTATTTATGTTGTCCCAACTTGAAGGATTAAGTCCCTTTACCAGATCCTATTTCTCCATAGTTTGTTAAATCGTCATAATACCAAAATACAACATGATCATGAAGCACAGTAAGCACAAAGAAAGGGATCTGGTTTTCTAGTAACACCATGTATTGACATACTTGATTCATCATCCATACCAATTTGATGATGTCACCTTCTTTTACCTCGTCTTCATAGTACTCTCGAATAAATTCAACAACAAAACAACCATCAAGCAACAACATGTCTGAAACTTTGCCAACAATATCATTGTCAATGTTATCGTCATAATACATTAGTGCTTTATCTTTGACTTATCCAATGCACTAATGCATTTTTTCCACATCAAGCCCCTCTTTCCACTGGAGAAACCGTTGTAGGTCAAACAATTTGTATTTCTCCATCGACTCAAATTGAAATTTTTCTTGCAAAAACCAATGGATATCAACAATGGCGTATAAGTATGTGGATTTTATTTCCGTAGCCTCACATTTACTTTTAATATGGTCGCAAATTTGATGCATGTAGTATCCAAATCTTATAAACTTTTCATCAAATATTTGATTTGTAGAACTCTTTGTTTTTAACACTACATTTTTTTCCTTATGATCTACTTTTCTCCCTTTGTCTATCTGTAATTACTGGAAAAAATCATTATAATGACCAGAAAAAAAAATGTAAAGATTGAGGGTCTGTTTTGTGTAGAGGAAAGTATTTTCGATGTTTATGTGAAGGAGATTGGTAAATGAATAAATATTCCTTATTGCTCAACATTAACTAATTAGTCAAAGTTAGTTAATGGTAGTCAGAGATTATGCTAATTAACTTGCTAAATCACTAATTAGAATTAGTCAGCATTAGTTTGTTAGAAAGTTAGTTAGGAATGTGAACGGCCATGTACTGTAAGATGTGTATATAAAACAACTCATTGTATTAAGTTGAACAATCAATGAAAATATCTTCCCTCTTCCTAATTCTCTCTGAGTATTTTTCACATTGTTGAAATGTTGATTCATCCCGTTTCAATATAACTTCACATGGTATCAAAGCTTAAACAGGTGCAAATCAAGGAAATCTTCACCTGTTGTGAAGAATTTGAAGGAATCTGTACTTTTTCTTCCTTATTTCTAGCTTTTTCTTTTAATTTTAGCTCATTCTCATGCCGGATTCAGGATCTATGGAGGGGGGGAGGGGATGCTTCTCCAACTGTTGCTATAACCCTTGATTATCATCATCCTCTTTTTGTATCCATCAGATGCTCTCGGCTCACTTTCAATTGGAATTATGTTGAATGGTTCAGATAATGATACACTGTGGAACAGGCTTGTAAATCTTGCCTTGCTAGGAAGAAACAAGTTGGGCTTCATTGATGGTTCAGTGAAGAGAACTCAATTTACAGGTGACTAGGCTAAACTTTGGGATCGTTGTAATGCCATTGCTCTCAACTTAGAAGCCATAGTACCCTCATTAGCATTCACCCTAGGCCCCATATCTCTAGTCGCTTGAGTCGCCATGGCTCGGGCCAAGATTAAGAAAGCCGACCTAATCTCTTCATTGGTCATATCCGGGGGAAACACCGGAACCTCATTCTCTTGCTCACCTATAGGAACTTGATTGCATTGCACACCTTGACCATTTTGCACAACTTGGGGAGGAACTTCCTCATTCACATCCTCTTCTCCTACTCTCCTTGCGGGTCTCCCTCTTGTATTCATATCCTATAAACACAAGAGAAGGATTAAAAAAAAAAAGGGCACTTATAAACTAAACTCTAAGGCACGACTTCAAGGATAATGAAAGAAGTGTAACTTCTACTGTCCTATAGCCTCTCGCTCATAGATGTGTCGCGACTCACACCGATGAACAAGACTCTACTAGACGTGGCTTGTGAGACTTTGACCCTAAAAGCCATTCCCAAAATCTTATGCTCTGATACCATGTTTGTCACGACCCGAGAGTACCCCCTAGTCGTAACATGGCGTATTCGACCCCGAAGGGGGTCTTATACAAGCCACGTAGTCATTCATTGCATTCAATAATGAAAATAGTGCGGAATAAAAAAAAACTTATTTACATCCACACATTTAAACTTCATTAAAACAACTTTAAAAACACACAGCGAAAGTCTAAGTCTCACATGGCCATCTTAGACACAGTCACAAAACATAAGTAGGGACATGACCCTTTACAATCAAAAGAAGTCTATTAAGTCTATTACATGAACAAAAGAACTTAAAAGTCTTATCCTCGAATCCATGAGGACATACCAAGTCTTGGAGGAAAGCAATCCAACACTTCAAACTAGCTAGGAGGGATCACTTGCCGGAACCTACACTTATAGTAAAAATATGAAGAATATGGGTTAGTACACAAAATGTACTAAGTATGATGACCATGCAAAACATGCTTTAAAAGGGACATTTTGGTTAGAAACCATGCATTATGCCACTTTTTGAAGTACCATGAATAGTTGCATAAAAGACATACAATACAAGCATAAACATCAAGTAAGTCATAATATTACCTTTAAACAATTTCAACATGAAAACCTTTACCTTGGACCTTCACCTCAAGAAACCCTTATGCTATACCTCGTGCAATGTATGGATGGCGTCCCATACCACCATCCATACTAAGGCACCACATTAAGGTCACTTAAGGTAACTTATCATTCCTTTCTTTCACCTTTGCACCATATTCATACATAAGAGGTATATCATTAATTAAGACATGACAAGGGAAAATAACTCGTAATATAACCCAAGTATAGCATGCATCTCATATTAAGCATTTGAGAGCCAACATTCTTTAATAACCTCATTTAGGCCACAATTGTATCACATACATTAGGATTTAGAGAAACTCACTATGACCCTCTCCAAGCCTACTCGTGCAATGTATAGGTAGCATCCCATACTACTACCTACACTTTGTAGAACCTATCAAGAAACCATAATGAAATCTCGCATGATGGGAAGTAAGCGTTTAACCGACATAGACCATGAGAGCTTGTCATGGAATCCGGTGTCATAAGTCCCCACACCGTAAAGAGGTGGTCTACTTGCCTAAGGAAGACCGGTATATAGCTTAATGGATCCACTAGCTACCTATGCGGGCACATAGTTTATGGGATAAGGTAGACGATCATTGAAACTCATGCCTAACTATTGGGGGAGTTTCCATCTAACCAAATCCACTCGGTGCTTAGCCAACATTCCCATAGAATAGTTCGTTACCTTGACATTATCACATATGAGAGGTGCCATTGGCCTACCAACTCCAAATTACATTTATTAACACGTGAAAGGGTGCTTTAAGCCTACCGTTTCAAGGTTCATTTAGGAAAGCTCATTAACTCCTCTTGAAAGGGTGCCATGGGCCTACCGGTTCAAGTCTCATCATTAACCTTCATGGAAAGGTGCCATAGGCCTACCGATTCCAAGGTTCATTATAAGCTCGTGTGGAAGGGTGCCACTAGCCTACCGATCCGAGGATTCAACAATCAACAATATAATCATTTATACAAGAAAATGATGCATAAGCCCTACCAATTCAAGGTATACTTTATATTGAAGAATCCTTCATATTCTATCATCAACATTCATGAGTGTCAAATTGAGAAATAATCTTTCAATAGCAACACCTTTACGTTCATAACATGATCACATTATCTTCATTGAATTCTCATTCATATAATGTCATGATAACACTCCAATTTCTCATACTATGCCTTTAAGGCCCTAAGCCTCACATACCCATACACCAACAATACACCATAAAATAAGCATGGGTAATGACATACTTCAACAATCTAAAGACCTTTAAACAAGTTTGATTCATATACATTCATTATCTAGCAACCCACTTCATAAAGGCATAAACTAGGAATAAAGAGAAATCATGGGTTCATGGAGTATTTTCATCTTAAATCGTCAATACAACAACAATATAACCATAAAGTGCCATTAGAAACCTTTTAAAACCATTTGGTGGAAGAACCCATGAGATTGAGTGAAAACCTAGATTTTTCATACTTGAAATAACTTTGGATTTGGCTCCTTGAATGGAAATTTAGACAAGGATCAAGACCACCATACCTTTGCTATGATCTCCCACGAAATTTGATGAAGAAAGCCTTGAATCCAAAGCCCTAGCTCCCACTTCTTCTTCTTCTTAATGGAGGATTGTAGAGAGGGAAATGTTTTAGGGATGGGAATTGAATTAATGGTATCTAGGAAATAATATATGTCCTTTGGAAGAATGGTCCAACACTTAGAAAAAAAATGAGGCGGGTGAACAGTAACCACGCCTACTGGAAATTGCCTTTTCCTGCCGAACAGATTTTACGAAAATGGGCATAACTTCTTCGTCCGAACTCCGAATGAGATGAAACGAAGTGCGTTAGGTAGCTAACTCAAAGGGCTTTCCATGGATATATTATTGGCCACCCAAATAATTTGTGTGCTAGGAGATATGACCCTCCAAAGTAGACCCTCGAAAAAGGCTTCACTTGGAAATTTCGGATTTTGATACGGTTGCTCTAAAATTTGGGTTAGACCCATTTCCCACTCAATTTGATCCCCTAAACAAGAATATGAAGTCGGATTTTCAAAAAATGAAATGGATCTTTTTATATACAGCTAAACAAGTTTTCGGTAACTTTCGAAGCACATTTTTAAGAACTTTTTGGGTCAAATTCAAATATAATCATTTCATTAAGTTCTCGACTCCAAACTCACATGTGAGGCTCTAGTTTCACTCTATCATTTTCCGGGTCGTTACAAGAATATTTGAATGAATTCTCAAAACATAACTCTCAACTCTACCTTGAATTTGAATTATGAATTCAAGATTTTGATCATGTTAGGAATGACTCTTAGGTGCTTAGAAGTAGCTTACAGTAGTTGGAATCGAAAAGGAGTGAATGTGCACTTTAAATGAACTCAAACGAGGCAACCGACGACAACTAGATGGGGCAAGTGACCCTGGCACCATGGGTGGCGCGGGGCGCCAGCCCCTAAACTTCAGAGGTGAGTTTGGGGCGCTCTCGCAGGCGCGTCGCGACAGGCCCCCAACCCAGAAATTTTAGCAAGCTCATTTTCTCGTTTTCTCACATTATTTCACCTAAAATCGAATGGTTTCTTCCCCAAATCACTTAGAATCATTAAAACCCTCAATATACCATAGGTTCAACTCAAAAACACCACCGGAAACATACACCAAACCAACAAGAAACTTCAACAACACAACCACAAACTTCAACCAACACAACCACAAACTTTAACAAATACAACCAACAACTTCAACAAACACAATCAATCTTTTTCTCAAAAATAAAGCGAGTTTGGTGTGTGGGGGAGAGGATCACCCAACACTAAAAGCTCACATACCTTAATAGGGATCACCCCTGACGATACCACGACGATCTCCTTGCTTGATCTTCTTTTTCTCCTCTTCTTCTCTTCTTCTTCTCTTCTTCTTCTCTTCTTCACTCAAAACCCTCACTCTCACTCTTTTAAAATGGTAAAACTGATCTAAAAATCAGTCCAACACTAATATATAACCAAGAGAATTGGTTAGTGAAAAGACCAAAATGCCCTTAAAATTTCCGGACGGATTCCCTGCCAACTGCCCAACTTTAAATGACCATATATCACTCATACGAACTCGAAATCGAGCAAGCTTGGTGGCGTTGGAAAGATCATTCCAAAAGCTTCGCAACCATAACTGGAAATACTCCTAACTCATCCTGATCTAGGAGTTACAACTGCTCAAAGTTTACCAAAAATTCACTGATTTCCATACTTAGCCAAATTTCCAAAACTTTAAAATTCTTTCCAAATATGAAAAATTTCCAATTCTAAGCCTCTTCATAGTTATTCCAAATTGTCGGGTGTTACAATATCTCCCCCTTGGGAACACTCATCCTCGAATGACGTTACTCTTACTAGGCTAAGGGTGTATTGTACATCAACTCAAACCCCCAACAAGCAACCATGCAAACACCAAGAACAACTACATGCTCACTATAATTCAAAGAGCACTAAGAAGGAAATTAGTACCTTGATCTAAACTTCCTTCGAATTCAAAGAGATGCGGATATCTCTTCTTCATGTCCTCTTCGATTTCCCAATTAGCTTTCTCAACAATTTGGTTCCTGCAAAGGACCTTGACTGAGGCTACTTCTTTCATTCTCAACTTGCGAACTTGGTGATCTAAAATCTGAACATGAATCTCCTCATGACTCCTTTCATGGTTGAAATTTTCAAATATACCCAATCCTTTACTTCGAACTCTAACGCCTTTCTCCTAACATCTATGTAGGATTCTTGATGACTCTGTGCCCTTTTCAACCTCTCTTGAATCACTTTCGCCTTCTCTATAACTTGATGAACTAACTCTGGATCTATCAACCCTGCTTCACTAACTTCAAACTATCCCAAAAAGAGATTTACATCTCCACCCATAAAGAGCCTCATAACTAGTCATATGGATGCTAGAGTGGTAACTATCGTTGTAAGCAACTCCATGCAAGATAGGTAATCATCTCAATTATCTTTGAAATCAATTCCACAATCCACCTTGATACCTCAAAACACCATCTCCCCCTTGTTCAAAAGCCATAACTGCTTATGAACATTTTGCCTATAATTCCAGCAAGATAGGGTCTGAGTCGTTCCCACCTTCTACTTCTGACACTAATGATAACTCGGCCCCGTTTGTCACTTCTATTCCTCCTTCTGCGGAATCTATAAGTCTGACTCCCAGGCGTGCAAGTCTGTGCACATCTTTTGCTAACTCTCTTTTTCCTTCTACAATATGGGAGGTGCTACCCATAGACAACTTTGCTTAAAGAATCAGTAACAACATTAACCTTACCAGGGTGATAAAGAAAACTCATGTCATCATCCTTGAGTACTTTTAACCACTCTCTCTTTGTCTGAGATTAATCTCATTCTAAGTGAACACACCCACATGAACATCATACAACAATGACGCCATATCTTCGAAGCAAAACTACAACTGCCAACTCTAGCTCATCACATTACACCTCAATTCGCCGAAATTTGACTATTATTCTCAAATCCATTTTAGATTCAGATATTCAATATGTACTCAAGAACCAAATATCATAACTGGGCGGTAGTCAACTTCTCTTTCCATTCTTGAAAGTCTTCCTCACAAGCTTTAAACCGTTGAAAATTCGTTGTTCTTCCGAGTCAACTTGGTCAAATAAAACCCTTATCTTACAGATCCTTTTAACTACTCTTTCAACTTTTCAACTCTGTTAGTGCCATTCTATAAGATGAAAAAGAGATTGGACAATTATTTGGAATGATGTCTATGTCGAAATCTATATCTCTCTCAGGAGGAATTTTGGGTAGACCATCAGGAAAAACTTCTAGAAACTCTCTTACTATAGGAATTGACTGTAAAGGAGGTATCTTAACACTAGAGTCGTTAACTCAGACTAAGTGATAGATATAACCCTTCCAAACTAACTTTCTCGCCTTGAGGTACGAAAAGAAACAACCCTTAGGCACTGTTGAACTACTACTCCACTCTATGACTGGCTCACTAGATTGCTCAGGTATAACATCAAAGTTCATAGCAACCTAAGAAATTACAAAAGATAAACTCACAATGGGGTCTAGCAAAGCATAAACAGCAAAGTCAAAGACTCAAATCATACTAGTGACAACATCTGGTGAATCTTCTTGCTCTTGGCGACTGTTGATTGCATAGAGCCGGTTTGCTCCTCTACCGTACTAGAAGTAGCTCCTCTAGATACCATCCTTTCTGGTGGGACAACTGAAGAAGATTGAGCCCTACTGCCCAGATTTCCACTACTCTGCCTATTCTTAGCACACTCTCGCATGAAATGTCCACTCTGACCACACTTGAAACAACCAATAGAGCCCTCACGACAAATACCTGAGTGGTTCCTACAACACTTAGCACATGCAGGAGCCTTACTACTCTTTGGTACTATACTTCCTTGAGGATAGGCAGATCTAGCCCTTAAATTATAGGAATTTCTATTGTACCCATCTTTGTTCTCAAGTGCAGGAACACTAGCAGTTGGTGAAGCAGGTCCCTTCTGTTTCTGTAGGAGATATGACTGATTAGCATTATTCTTTTGCTGCCTGAACTCGTCCCCTACTATCTTAGCCCTCTTATCCTTAAACTCTTCTCTATCCTTCAACTTATCCTTCTCAACTTGTTGTAAATCGATCATAAATCTTGCTAGATCAACATCCCCTATCAGCATAGCTGCCTTGCCTTCCTTGCTTAACTAACGAGACAACCCATCAACACATAAACTCATTCTACTCCTCATATCCGCAACCATCTCCGGAGCATAGTGGGAAAGTTGTGTGAACTTCAGACTGTACTCATGAACACTCATAGACTCTGGATTAAGGGTGAGAAACTCTTTGATCTTTGCCTCTCGCAACTCACGAGGAAAGAAACGCCCCATGAGAGCACCCTCAAACAAAACCCAACTCACTGCTGGCGCAACCTCAGCCCTATTCTTTTTCCATTGGTCAAACCAGATTCTAGTGACATCCTTCAATTAGTATGCAACTAGTTCCACCCTCTCTGACTCAGCAACCTGCATCACATCAAATACCCTTTTAAGTTCCTCAATGAAGTTCTCCGGATTCTCAGTGACACTTGAACCTGTGAAGCTTGGTGGGTTCATCCTTAAGAGTTCACAGATTCTTGAAGTATCAACCACTTCGTGTCGATTATCTCCCTGCCCAACATGATAGGTCGCAACTTGACTTAACATTCGGATAGTTTCACGAAAATCAGCATATTTCATCTCTTCTTGGGTTTGCACTTCTTGGGCACTTGGTAACTCTTGTTCCTCAACACTCTTCATAGCTGGACGAACTCTGACTCCTCTTCGTGGAGGCATGATCCTCTGAAAACATGCGCAAGCACGAATTAGAAAGAAACCTTTTAGAGATAAACTCTAACGCACGAGATGAGTGTGAAAGAAATGAGATAGTTCTTAAATGTTGTAGCCTCCCAATTATAGATGTGGTGCGCTTCACACTGATAACTAGGACTCTACAGACACAACTTCATAGACTCCCTAGGACTCTTGAACTTGCTGTGATACCAAGTTTGTCACGCCTCGAGCCTATACCCTGGGCAGGACAGGCACTCGGAGACCATTGCTGGCCCCAAGCGAACCCTTGGCCTGACTTTCTTAACTCAACGGAAACCTAACTCAATAGAATAACTCAATGCAATGAAAGGTTATAAAACAACCAACTGATAAAATCTAGCCAAAACGGCAACTCGAGTCTCAAAATAGAATATTTACATATATACATAGATGAGAGACTCAAAACTAACTAACTGACTGACTGAATGTCTATGAAGCCTCTAAAATACTGAGATGGATGTTGGGATAGACCCCGCAACATCCTAATAAAACAAAACTAGGAACACAAAATATCCGAGTCCTCCGGAATGCAAAGAGGCTCACCACTTACTCTGGAGTGCTCGACTGGATCAACGGCATACTGGATGCTGATCCTGGGTACCTGCGTCTGCATCATAAGACGATGTAGGGCAACTGGCATCAGTACATGGAATGTACAAGTATGCGAGCTGGACCGCTAAACAACAACTTAAGCATGAAAAAAAGATGTAGAAGAGAACTTACCTTGGCTCTGTTCAACTCAAGAATAACTGAACTCAATATATAAAGCAATAAGACACATACAATATATATAAAGCTTTGTAAAACTATTTAAAACATGACGTAAAAATCATATTTATAATATCATGAAAATACCATGCTTCCTCTCAAAGTCTACTTGTGCAATGCATGAATAAAGTTCCATACCCCCATCCATACTAAGCAGAACTTATCGAGGAACCCAGCTCTTTCTACTACTGTGGGAGTTCTCTAACCGATAACCATCACATAAAAGCTACAGTGATGATACAACGATCGACCTCACGCTGCCAGAGCATCTTATACCCGACCAAAGGTATAAGACCTAAATTGCCTAATGGATCCACTAGTCTAATCTGAAAATGGTTCATCTAAAAAGTATGAACCTTTTCTACCCATGGTGGTTACATGGTTCTATGGGGGCTGTGGGTTCTTTGAACGCTCCCCCGATTCGGTGCTCAAGACTACTCCCAAAAATACTTGAGCTCATAAGTGTTTTAAATACATCTTTCTTTAGTTGAGGTAATTACTCAAAACTACCCTCTTAAAAGAGGTAATTGCTTTTGAAAACTCTTTCTAAAAAGAACATCTCAAAACCATATTTTAATATGATCATTGATGACTCGGGATATTCATACTGCTTAAACATTGATGGTATATCTAGAGACCATATTGTTTAAACATTGATGACATACTCGATTTGTCATGCTAATCTTGTTTTAGAAATTCCTTTGCAAAACTCATCTTTTCTCAAAAAGAGATAGTACTCAAACTTCTCAAAACTGTTTTGGAAATCTCAGTTTCCTCTCAACTTAAATGTGAAAACACTTATAAACTTCTTTGGGAAATACTTAGTTCCCTAATTACTTTTGACAAATGAACTCAACTCTTGACTTATCTCGAAACTCTTGACTAAAATTGAAACTCGATACTCAACTTGGAACTCGAGCCTTAGAATGAAGTTAAAACGTTCGACAACGACTCTTGGAAAGCTTTAGAGACTTGCTTTGACTTGCTTAACTTCTAATCTTGGCTGTAACTTCACTTGACTTTGATCCTAACTCACCTTGAATTGGATTATGGATTCAAGGGTAATGATCTCATGTTTACGACACTTCTCATTTTCTTACTCACTTGCTCGAGTCTTGAAACAAGTTACTAGAAATTGTAAACGACTCCTCACAAAGACACAAAGGGATTTCCTTAGAATATTTGAATAAATTCTCAAAACATAACTCTCAACTCTACCTTGAATTTGAATTATGAATTCAAGATTTTGATCATGTTAGGAATGACTTTTAGGTGCTGAGAAGTAGCTTAGAGTAGTTGGAATCGAAAAGGAGTGAATGTGCACTTTAAATGAACTCAAACGGGGCAACCGACGACAACTAGATGGGGCAAGTGACCCTGGCGCCATGGGTGGCGCGGGGCGCCAGCCTCTAAACTTCAGAGGTGAGTTTGGGGCGCTCTCGCAGGCGCGTCGCGCCAGGCCCCCAACCCAGAAATTTAAGCAAGCTCATTTTCTCACATTATTTCACCTAAAATCGAATGGTTTCTTCCCCAAATCACTTAGAATCATTAAAACCCTCAATATACCATAGGTTCAACTCAAAAACACCACCGGAAACATACACCAAACAAACAAGAAACTTTAACAACACAACCACAAACTTCAACCAACACAACCACAAACTTCAACAAATACAACCAACAACTTCAACAAACACAATCAATCTTTTTCTCGAAAAGAAAACGAGTTTGGTGAGTGGGGGAAAGGATCACCCAACACTAAATGTCACGCCCCGAGCCTACACCCTGGGCGGGACCGGCACCGGGAGACCATTTCTGGCCCCAAGCGAACCCTTGGCCCGGCTTTCTTAACTTAGCGGAAACCTAACTCAACAGAATAACTCAAAGAGATGCAATATTTCAAAACAACTTAACTTATAAAATATGGCCATAAGGCAACCCGAATCTCAAAATAGGATATTTACATATATACATAGATAAGAGACTCAAAACTAGCTGACTAACTGTCTGTCTATGAAGCCTCTAAGAAATACTGAGATGGATGTTGGGACAGACCCCACAACATCCTAATAAGACAAAAACTAAGAACACAAAATAATTGAGTCCTCCGGAATGCAAGGAGGCTCACCACTGACTCTGGAGTGCTCAGCTGGATCAACGACGAGCAGGCTGCTGATCCGGGGTACCTGAATCTGCATCATCAAACGATGCAGGCCAACTGGCATCAGTACATGGAATGTACGAGTATGCGAGCGGGAAAGCCAAAACACAACTTAAGCTTGAAAGGAATTACAGGAGAACACTTACCCCGGCTCTGTACGACTCATGATTAACTGAACTCAATATATAAAGCAATAAGACGCATACGAAATGTATATAGCTTGTAAAACAATATAAACCACTTAGCTTGTTAATGATAAAACAATAACAACTCAACTGTACTTATATAAAAGTAATATAGCTTATGTGGGAGGTTCTTTAACCGACAACCACCACTATGAGCCCTAGTGATGATACAACGCTTTACCTCGCGTTGCCCAAGGACCATCCTATATCTTGCCGTGATATAGGAAGCTAACTTTACTTAGTGGATCCACTAGCTTAATCTTACGTAATCATCTAAAAAGAATGATACGTCAAGTCCCACGTTGGCGCATGGTTCTTATGGAGAGTTGAGTTAAAGTGAACTCGCGTCCCCAATTCGGTGCTCAATACTACTCCCAAAATACTTTGGCTCATAAGTGCTTTAAATACATCTTTCTTTAATTGAGATAATTACTCAAAACTTAGCCCAGAGGCTCTTTTGGAAAACATGGTTCCTTCCTTACTTAAAAGTAAAAACATTTATAAACTTCTTTGGGAATACTTAGTTTCCCAATAGCTTTTGAGAAAATGGACTCAACTTTAAACTCTTGACTTAACTTGAAACCCAAGACTCTTACTCGACCTGAAACTTGAGACTCTTTTCTTTTGCTTCTAACTTCACTTGACTTTGAACTGTCTTTCCTTGAATCGGAATTATGAATTCAAGGTGTTCGATCACATGTTATGGAGGGATTCTAGAACGTTTAGACGTACTTTGGAGTGTCGGAAACAACTATAAATCATAGGTATCTTACTTTGGAACTTGCTTGAGAAAGTGAGAAAAGGAATGGGGAAAACTTGGCTGGGACTTCGGATTTCTGGTGACACAGATGGCACCTACGGACTCCATCGACGGACCGTAGATGGACTTACGGTCCGTACTGCAGGTTCGTAGATCGCGTCAGAAACTTCCCAGAATTCATTTATAAAAAAAGACTAAGTGTTGACCTACGGTCTGGACTCACGGTCCGTAGATCAGGTTACGGACCGTAGATCGATGCCCCAAAAACCCAACTTTTGTCCCGATCGACGGTTGACCAGTACGGACCGTCAATCGATCTACGGTCCGTAGGTCACGCCGGTGGATGGGGATCGACAACCCAGAAATTGTTGCGAATTGAGGGTGAATCAACTTAAAAAAGGTCATAACTCTTAGAATCGTAATTCCCACAACATACAATAGGTTTCAACGTAAATATACGACCCAATCATGTCTCACAACGAATAATAACTTCAACAACACCACCAACAACATCAACAACAACTAACAACTTCAACACTTCAACAACAATTCCCAATCTTTTCTCAAATCATAGAATAAACTTGGTGTGTGTGGGGGAAAGAATCAACCCACGCGAAAAAACTCACATACCTTGATAGGGATCACCCCCGACGAAAAATCCACAATGATCTCGACTAATCTACTCTTTCTTCTGTTCTTCTTCTTCTCCTTCTTCTCTTCTTTAATCTCAAGAACCCTAACTCTTTCTCTTTCAAAATGGGACAAAAAAATGATCCAAGGATCAGCCTAATACAACCATATGACCTCAAAAGAAATAATTTGTGAAAGGACCAAAATGCCCTTAAATTTCCGGACGGATTTCCCTTCCAACTGTCCAACTTCTAAAGGGCATAACTCCCTCATACGAACTCGGAATCGAGCAAACTCAGTGGCGTTGGAAAGGTCATTCCACGAGCTTCGCAACCATAACTTGGAAAGGTCTACTGGCTGGCCTTCACGGACACCCCCACGACCCTTCCTCAGGACCACGGACCGTGAACGTCCTCTTGGTCCTCACTTAGGTGTGGAGGGTTTGTGGGCTAGGCTTGAAGGTCTACTGGTTCACTCTCCACGGACGCCACCATGGTCCGTCATCAAGGCCACGGCCCGTGAAAGGTACCGTGGTATGCCCTCTGGGCTTGGTGGAGTTTATCTCCCCTCCACAGGTAGATCAACGGACCGTGGACCCTATCACAGTCCATGAACTCTGCCGTGGTTCAATGGCTCAGGTGAGTTTTCTGCAATTTTTTTCTAGGTCTGCAATTAACTCCCCTCCTCCGACTGATTCCTCTTCTTTTGATGATTCTCTTCTTTGATGGAAATACCTTGACAAAGTTATATATGAAATTTTAGAATAATTATAAATGATTTAGACTTGTTAGCTCAGTTGAGATATTTTAAACAAAATTTTGGAAGGAATCTCTAATCCTGACTTTAAGTGTCATTTAGGACAAAATGGGATTGAAACTGCTTGGTACCTTCAATGATAAATCTTCTGATGTCATTTAAGTTTTTGCAGCAATAAAAGATTGATTAGTAGTCATTACATTAACGGAGGATATCTTATGGACACAAGGTAACATTGGATGAAGGCAATACATGGGATAATTAACTTCTCCAACACTGCAGCATTTTTGTACCCATTGATATTAGTATCATACTCGTATAGATCATGATACTGTGTTGAGCGACATTCTACCAGAAAAGACACTTTTTAGCTGTTGATCCAAACCGGAAAGCCAATAATAATGCCTCCAGATCTAAAACGAAGTTGTCCAAAGTGTGGCAAACCCTCTTACGACTGCTTGCACTGTTATAAGTAGCAAGGACTGTGTACTTTCTCAAACTCTATATCTTCAGGGAAAGTGAACGTTGCGCCCTCCGTAGCCATATATCTTACCCTGTAAAATTTTTACCGTAGCTTATATCATAATGATGAAGAAACTCAGGATGGTTGATTAGTATGTGAATTTTGTAGAATAAGTTGGAATTTTCAACCCCCTTACTTATGGTTACCAATTTGTAGTGATCTGCATCCAGGTAATTAATCTTCTTAGGGTGAAGTCGCCACATTATATCTTCCTGCTATTCCATAATATATTCATCTTGCTCTCATGTCGTTTGGCATGTTGAAATTTGGTTTCAATAAGGACTCCTATTTCAAACCCTTTCCCCTTTCCTCTTGTCTATATTTCTCCCATTATGTAATGTATTATTTGCAAATATCGGAATACCAAAGAATATATCAAAGAATAATGAAAAAAATTAATTTTTGTAATTGGGAAATTCCATGATTTTTGTGATTGGGGAAACTTATTGGATGTAATTAGTCCAGAAGTATGAGATTTCTACACTTTAAACTAGTTATGCGGTTAGAAACTCAAAATAGTATAAACGGAAAAATGAGGAAATATAACAAATAGCAAACATAATAGACATAATAATGCACTATAGTTATAGTTTAGATAATTGCTCTTCATAGCTATAGTTATGTTCGCTAGGGAGGCTGCGGTTTATATTTTTCTATCCGTTTGTTGTTGGAAAACTATATGTACAACGGAAGCATACTATAATCTTACAGATTACATGAATAAGAGACAACCAATAAATTTATGCTAAAACATATACAATTATGCTAGAACATATAAACTTACAGAAATTAAATTCAATAATTACCTTTTGAAGCGTGAGCAGATACTTTCAAGAGAATCCCCAAGTTAGACAGACTTTCAAGCGAATCCACAAGATAGACAACAACTTTGCAATCTTCTATAATGATCGCAAGTTCACATCCGAAATCTCTCAAAACATGGGTAGACAAGTATGATAGAAAACTAATTCATCTATTTTCTAGGTTAGGAGAATCCCTATTTATAGAGATTCATTCCCAATCCAAAAAGGAGTAGAAAACCTACTTTTTTCTGGAAGACCAGTAAACCCCACATTATTCTTCCTTTTCCCATAGAAATAGGATTCTAAGTTCTAGTTAAATATGGGCATTGTAGGGACCACATAACTTTTTAAAAAAAATCAAAATTGGGCATAAAGGCCCTCTATTGACTTGAAATAATTACCAAGCCTCATAAAGGCTAAGGCCAAAAAATCCTAAAATCATAAGAGACAAGAAAATGAAAAGACAAATAGAAAATTAGAAAGTATTCTAAAGCCCCAACTCCAACTTCAAGCTCCAGTTCGTCTGCCATGGTGGTTGTCGAAGTTGAATCTACTAGTGAGTGTCCTCGATTTGTCAAAGGCTGTAACAAGTTGTGGTTGGGATGATTCCACCAGAGGCACTCTAATTTCTTATGAATGCCATCAAAACATATCCCGTTGATTTCGCTTCGCCTCAGCTCGAACAAACCAAGTAAGATTTTATTCACTCCATCTCTCATCGCATCAAGCTTTTCCTCCGATCTTTGAGTTCCATTACAAAGATTTACCGTTTTCTGCAAATTCAGCCAAAAATCTAGCTAATATCACTGCACAGTCCAGGTATTTCTTTGTTAATGTTGCTTAAATTCATTTATGAGGTTTCATATTATGGAAATAATTAATTTGAATTATTTTTACTATAATAAATTAGAAATCATTACACTAGAAATTTGTAATTTCACTCCTCTATTTATATTTCAAAATTCCCCATTAAACAATTTTGTAATTCCCCATGTTAAGATTACAAATGCGTATTAATAAATTAAATTACTGATGAATTTAACTTAATGATTAATTTCCTTTAGAGCACTACTTAACGTATTTCATTTGTAAGATTCATAAATCCACTTGCAAGGTTTGACACGATGAAAACTTGCAAGTTTCTCAAAAAGGCATATCAATCAACCTCTATATCGAGACATGGATTTCATCAACTAACATATTATTTCACCAATATATATTACTATCATCCAATCTACCAGACATATTGACCCATCTCAGAATCTCACCATTTAATAAATTAAAACGATTAATTAATATATGCAGATCATAATAGTTATATTAGGATTGAGAATATAAGTACATTTAATAGTTAGAGAATATGTTTTTATTAGTCAATCTAAAACAACTATCTTTACTTGGTCCCGTTCAAAAACATACAAAATGCACTAGCACAAGAAGTTTGAACTATACCGTTCCCATAATAAGGATAAACTACATATAATCTTGGGCTACAATTGTACCGATGTCATGTCCATTTTCCATCCTAGATTGTGAACCAAAAATATTATACTTATAAGAACCGATGACTTAATCCTCTGTGTATAAGCTAAAACTCTATACATTAAATCATCTACTTCATAGGTAAATAGACACCATAAACGAAATATATGATCTATTAAAACTAAATGAATATTTATTCTATAATATATATTATATCTAAACATATGGTTCATGGTATATATCCCATCAATCTCCCACTTATACTTTTAACCATCACAATTGTTATAATGCACTATAGCTAAATGTATGGTTAATAGTATATACCATAACAATCTCCCACTTAGATGTTTAATCTTGAAAATAGTTATAATGCTATGTCGAAACACATGATTAATAGTATATACCTAACATTTGAATGTTTCCAAACTAACACCAGAAATTTGAACAAAAGACAGAGATCACCAGTTCTGTTTTAGTTCAATCTTCATCTGAAAAAAATAAAACACTCTCCTCTCTTTCTCTCTATCATTCTCATCTTTTTTCTTTAATTTGGTCAACAAGGAGCCAAAATACTTTTGAAATCTCTTATATGAAGAATCACAAACACAATTTTTTGAATTTAAACGGCCAAAACTACAATCAGAAGAACCTCAGTTCATCACTATAAATGGTAGGTGACATTCGACCCCTCCATTTCTATTTTTTGTTGTCACAATAACAAACTGTTAGTCTTATCTTAAGAAAATAACTATTTGCAATTAACTTAATTACATATCTATAATTATATGTGACTACAAAATATACTTGGTTCTCCTTCGAGCTTTGTGTAGATTTGAAGCCATATTCCTTTCACGTTTTAGCCTGGAAAATGTGGAGTGTTAATTTTGTGCTTAAAAGACATGAATGATGGCTTGGTTGTTTCGAGTTTTGTTTAAAGTTTTCAATTGTAGGAGGAATATCTTGGTAGGCATTTGCACATTTTCGTGTTTTGAATTGCATATTCGTTTTACAAGTTTACTTAGCTCTTTATTTGATTTTTTCACTATCATTTAAAGTTGAACCGTCATACTAATTTCCTTACTCTCTCTTTATTTACATGAATACTTTCGGAGCTAATTGGAATCTTCATAAAATACTTCTACCGTGCAAGAAGTCTCATTTCAAGACTCATCATCATTGCTAGATTTGAAAGCATGCATCCTCTCTTCCGCTTTGTGTCTCCTGCTTCTCAAAAGCTCATGCAAAATGGACATGGCAAAGTAGCAAAGAAATTTGGAAAATTACTCCTTTGTTTCCACTTTTAGTCATTACTTTATTATGTTTGTGTTTGTGCTGATATTTTGACTTCAGATTATATGACACTTATTTCGTCATTGACCTTTCAACTATTTTAAGACTACCTACTTTTGTCTTTAATAGATTACGTATGTTGGGTCTCGTGGAATTTTCATTTCTTTTTTGAAAATCATTTTAAAAAATAGATTAGTACACCTTGATTAGATCGATTAGGTTTTTTTTACGAAAAAATTGACTAAATCCCTTCACGGAAAAGCTTTTGGTAATGAAATATCTAATGAACAAGTTCGGTTGAAAGTTTTAAACCATTCCAAATAAGGGGGACGTGACATTTTACTAAAGATGTATAAGTTTTCAACTGCTTGGATAAAGGTTTCTTTGATCTACTTTGGTTTTATTACTTTTTTATTTATTGCAAAATATGAGGGATTTTATTTTGAGGATACATATCACAACTATTTATAACATATTCCTTTTAAATGTACTCGTTTTTAACTAATTAACCTATGTTTTGGCCAACTAATCATTTTTAACGGATTTTAAAGTATGTGTGTCTCCCCTTCAAGATAATTAGAACTTTTACCTATAATTCCATAAGGTTAAAGAATAATTCAAAGTTAACTTAGCATCAATTCAGCAAAATAGGTGTCCTAATTCACTAATATATTGTACATCGTTTGACCTAGAGTTAAAATCGGGTATCTCATTAAAAAAATTATTACAAATTAGGCAAAGTATATGAATAGATTGACAATGGATGAATTCAATAGTACTAGAAGCTCAAAGGAGCATACAATAATTATAGCATGAATGCAGTTACAAAAAGTGATTATCATAAATTAAAAGTGTTAAATCCATAAGTATAATTTATTATTTAATATGAGGGATAAGTAATATTTTTTTATTAATAAAGAGTAAAATTGTCAGTTAATTTTTAATGGGCATTTCTGAAGGATGATGAAGATGAAATATTTAGTTCAAAATTTTCGCTTATTCATAACGGTAATGTAACACCTCGGAAATGAGAAAATAAAATAAATTGCAGCTTTCCCCAGTTGATGCAAGAATCATGGAAGCTACCGACGGTCCGTGGTTAGACAAATGGTCTCTGTAGGTGGGGTCCATCATGAGGACCAAATATTTATGTTCTCTAATCTCACCCACTATAGACCAGTACATTCCATGGTTGGACCTACGGACCATAGGTCTGACCATAGGTGAGGGTCAGTAGCCAATTAGAGGGAAATTGTTGTTGGGTCAACTTCAAATGGTCATAACCCTTGGAACAAAAGGAATTAGGTGGACCATGACCTACCAAATGATAGATAATTGAATGGTCTTTCCAATGCTACTAAGTTCTAAAAAACCCATCTTCGAGTAAAAAGTTATGCTCATTTTAGTGAAGCCCTGTCAGGCAGACTTGACCGACGACCCCACCTACGATTGGTAGATTGACCTACGGCCGGTAGGTCCCTACGTGGGTGGCCTTCGGCAGCTTTTAAGGTAGGTTCATTTAGGTCATTTTTCCCATGCGTTAGGCACTTAAATTTCATCGTTTTATGCCTAAACTACGTTGGTTTACGTAGTTTAAGCCTAATAACATAGTTAGACTTACCCAAAGCCCTCATTCACCTAAAATATCCAAACTTGAAGAAAAAAGAAGAGGAAAAGTTGACCAAAACTCCGAAGAATAAGCAGCCATGTTCTTCAACATTTCAGCTCCGAAATCGAAGGATTTCTCCCTAGATTTCACCACCAGTATATGGGATTTCATTAGTAGGTTCCTTTCACCCATTAGGTCCCTAGAATTGAGTCAGAATCTTGATTTTCTATACCATGTTTACAGTAAGGGTTTCTATAACTTCAGATAATTGTTACGAATGATACATAAATTGCCCTGCACAGTCTTTTAGGAAGTCACCTTAGCAGATCTTTTAAAGTTAGCTATGGTAGATATTGATATTCTTCTAGGCATGAATTGGTTACATTACTGTTATGTCTCAGTTGATTGTAGAATTGGATTGTTTGGTTTCAGTTTCCAACGAGCCAGTCTTTAAATGGAAGGGTAGTAGTTGAGTGCCTATAGGTCGAATTATCTCTTACCTTAAGGCTAGAAATGTGATCTGCAGGGTGATATAGCACATGTTTAGGAAAATGGGAAAAAATTAGCAAAAAAATGTTCATCGGCTTGCTTGCTTAGGATTTAGTCCTACAGACATATCATATGGTAGTGTGATAATCCCGAATAGATCAAAACCTTAACTGGTAGCAGACGTTAAGGGAAAATAAGACAGTGATCCTATATTATTTCAGTCAAAAGGTGCAGTTCAACAACAGAAAGTAGAGGTTTTCTCCCAAGGGGGAGATGGTCGATTATGTGTTCCTAAGGTGGATGCGTAGTTGAAGCAGCCATGAAGGCCAAGTATCTTCATCTCTTTCCTTCCGATTCCATTTCAGCTTGAAATAATAGTTTCCTCTCTAGTATCTCAATTTATTGTTGCGTAAATTCAGTCTTAGTACCTTGTTCCTTTAGTTGTTCTTGCATTTTCAGCATATTTGCATGTCCTTGGTACTCAGTTCAATTAGATATCAATTTCTAGTACTTAGTGGTAGGGATTACAACTTCTTCTCTCCATACTAAGCTTGTTCAGACTTCATTCGAGGACGAATGTTCCTAAGGGGGAGATATTGTAACACCTCGGATTTGAGAAAATAGAAAAAATTGCAGCTTTCTAGAGCTGGTGCAAGAACCACGGAGCCACCGATGGTCCGTGGTCAGACACAGGGTCCGTAGGTGGGTTCCGTCATTAAGGACCAAATATTTATGGAGTTTGATTCTAGCCACAGTCGACCAGTGAGGGTCAGTAGCCAGTTACAAGGAAATTGTTGTTGGGCCAACTTCAAATTGTCATAACCCTTAGCAAAAGAAATTAGGTGGCCCCTGACCTAACAAATGATTGATAATTGAATCATATTTCCAAAGCCACTGAGTTTGCAAATATCTGATCTCCGAGTAAAAACTTATGCTCGTTTTAGTGAAGCCCTGTCGAGTAGACTTTACCGACTACCCTACCTACGGTTCGTAGGTTGACCTATGATTGGTAGGTCACTCCGTTGGTGGCCTTTGACATCTTTTAAGTTAGGATCATTTAGGTCTTTTCCCCATTATTTGACAGTTAAACTTCGTAGTTTTATGCCTAAACTACGTTGTTGTACTTAGTCTAAGTCTAATAACATAGTCAGACTTACCCAGAACCCTCATTCACCTAAAATTATCCAAACTTGGAGCAAAAAAAAGAGGTAAAGTCGACGAAAAATTCCAAGAACAAGCATTAATGTTCTTCAAAGTATCAACCCCAAAATCGAAGGATTTCTCCATAGATTTTGCCACCTGGTATGTGGAATTTCACTACTGGGTTCCTTTCACCGATTAGGTCCCTAGAATTCAATCAGATTCTTAATTCTCTATATCATGTTTAGACTTAGGGTTACTAAAACTTCTGATAATTGTTGCGAATTAGCGATTAAAGTAATTCTAATCAGTGTATTATGATTCGTAACCATGTTACTTAATCCTTGCATAAAATTGAGAACCCTAGTTGCGTAGATTCGTTTAGTTCATGAATTACACTTGATAGGTCACTTATAAAGATATATATGCATCCGTTTTCAAATGTTGCATTAGCAGTACTTAATTTTGCGTTTTCATTTAACATATCAAAATATTGAGCTATACAGTTTATATAAGATATGTTGTATTGTACACATTCTAGTCTGGAGTAGGCTTAATACCAAGTTGGACTAAGGTCAGTCACCCGCATAGTCCCAGAACTACGTGCCCCCGTAGGTTTATCAATCCCCTCTATTGGGCATTAGCTTTAGTGATCACGTAATTTATTCCTTTATACTTGGCAAGATATATTGGGTCCTCTCGATGGGGCATATACATCGGACTCCACGTTTAGCTCACGTGGTTTTATGTTGGTTAATAATAGCTTCCACAGTCAGACATTAGTGCCTTTACCTAGGTCTTCAGTTATATTTCAGCATTCAGTCTCTGTATCTTGCATGCTCAGTACATTCAACGTACTGACGCATTCTCTGTGTTACATTTTTTCGTGATGTAGGTTGAGGTACTCAGTATCCATATCACACATAGATTGGTTCCTGATGTCTAGTTAAGCAGCTTCAATGGTGAGTCCTCATACTTCAAGGGCAATAGACATGCTTTACACTTTATTCTTTTTATTCAGTTTTCAGTTTTGCGATAGTTAGCTGGGAGCATGTCCCAACAACTTTAGTCAGTTAGAGGCTTTTTTAGACATACTACTAGATTCAGTTTTTGTCTTGAGTTTGATCCTTCAATTTTTATTAAACTCATAGTATTTTATATATTCAGATCAATATTGGGTATTCCTCACTTTTAGTTATCACTGTTTAAGCTTCCACATAGTATATTTATTCAGTAATCTTTTATTATGCTTATGATATGTCAACTTAGGGTTAACTTGGGGTCACTCGTGATCTTATGGCCTGTGTTAAGTCCAGGGGGTGCCCTCAGGGCATGGCGATTAAAGACTGTCACATATTTTGATTGATTTTATCGATTTCTTTCTTGATCCTTATTCATAACTTTAAAGATTGTCATTTATTTTTGATTGATATGATTTTCTTCCTTGATCCTTATTCATAACGTTAAAGATTGTCATTTAGTTTAATTAATATTGTTTTGATTTCTTTCCTAATCCTTTTGTTCCAATATCTTGTATAAATACCCTATTAGTTATTTTAGTAAAATCATATCTTTGCCAGAATTTAAATCTATAAAAATTGGTAACCATCAATATGTTGGCTGGAAATTCCAACTTGTTATATAAAGTTCACCTACTATCATCAGAACGTTTTGAATTATGACGTGAAATCGAACTAATTGAGGATACTTTCAAATATTTGGTATGTGGTAGTCCCAGTGTTTATTGGAGCAGATTTATGGTCTCATAAGTGATAGTATGTTTTTCATTTTGATACAAAGAGAGTAGATGATATACTGATGTACTGTTTTTAGTTTATCGATCATTGTGTTCGCTTCAATCAATCATAGTGATGGTGCACAAAGATCAATAAACTCAGGAAGGTTAATTAATATAGCCTTTTCTCTCTTTGTATCAAAATCTAGAACACTACTATCACTTATGAGCCAATAATTGTGCCAATAAACAGGTGGATTACTGAAGGACATAGAGTTGAAATTATTGCTTATCAATTGGATTTCATGTCAAAAAAGGATCATGATGTAGATGATCAAGATGTGGGAATTATCAACGCTATGCTGCTTGGACCTGATATAAAATATATACAACCATCGAGACTTGATCATCAATGAGGTATGTGATGAACAAGCTACTAAGGTTGAGGATACTTTCAACTCGTAGCTACAATTATCCTTAATCCTCCCGAAAAAAATAGAAAAGATGATGTAGGCATTGATGACTATCTTAGGACTATGTTAAAGCAATACAAATTTTGCTATACATGTTTACACAAACTGTGTTTTGTTGGTGATCAGAGGATTGTAAAGTTGATATAAGGATACCAAAAGATCCATCCCCACCGTTGTGAGAAAAGAAGGCCAGACAAAAGAAATTTATTCTGAATAAAAAATATAGCAACTCCAGTATTTCCTATTATGAATCAGTGAACTTACAGAAAAAAAAAATGGGGAGTTGACTCATGATTAAGAAACAGATTAGTTTAAATGTCCTTACCTTGCACCAGAAATTTGTGACTTTTTTGAGAGATGAATCATTTAATTCATATTATAAAGAAAAGATTAGGTGGATCAAGTACCAAATTCATAATCAATCTTGAAGAAAATTGCTAACAGAATATTTTTTTGTCAATGTCATTGGCAGCTTGTTATATAATTGTGCATCTTATACTACGCATTGGTGCTGCAAATCTCCAATACTAAAATCAACATTTCTGAGAGGTATCACATTTTGGTTCTTGTCATTTTTCAGAATTTAATTTTCGTAGCGAGTTTTAACTTTCACACCTTTCTGGCTATCCATAAAATGTTTCATGTGTTTATATCCTCATTTTCTCTCTTACGTGCTGCATTAGCTGTCAATGAAACTGAAAAACCTGCCTTTGATTCAAAGCCCATATAATTGAGGACCCATCAAAAGTTTTCGTCTCTTGGAATAACTCTGTTCATTTCTGTCAGTGGACTGAATTAAAATGTCGCTTGAGACACGGGAGCGTCATTCGTTCGAAATTTGTTTTGATTGATTCTATTGATTTCTTTCCTGATCCTTATTCATAATGGTAAAGATTATCATTTGTTTTGATTAATTGTATTGATTTTCTTTCTTGGTCCTTATTCATAACTGTAAATATGGTCATTTAGTTTAATTAATAATTGTATCGATTTCTTTCCTAATCCTTTTGTTCCAATGTCTTGTATAAATACCCTACTCATTATTTTAATAAAATCATTTCTTTCCCCAAACTTAAATCTATACAAATTGGTAACCATCAGTATGTTAGCTGGAAAGTCCAACTTGTTATATAAAATTCACCTACTTTCATCAGAACGATCTGAATTATGGGGTGAAATCCAAATGATTGAGGATACTTTCAACTATTTTGTCTGTGGTAGTCCACATGTTTATTGGAGCAATCCTGTAGTCTCATAAGTGACAGTATGTTCTACTTTTTGATACAAAGAGAGTAGATCATATACTGATTGACTATTTTAAGTTTATTGATCATTGTGTTTCCCTCTATGGTAAATTTTGATTGGTCGTGATTTATGCAAAGTGATGTGCATGAAGAACAATAAACTCGAGATGGTCAATTAGTATAACCTCTTCTTTCTTTGTCTCAAAATCTAGAACACTACTATCACTTATGAAGCCATAATTGTGCCAATAAAAAGGTGGACTAAACGACATAGAGTTGAAAGTATTGTATATCAGTTGGATTTCACGTCATAAAAAGGATCATGCCGTAGGGGATATCATAAAGAAAAAATTAGGTGGATGAAGCACCAAAGTCAGAATCAATCTTGAAGAAAATGCTAATTTTTTTTTCAGTATGTCGTTGGAAGCTTGTTTATAATTGTGCGTATTTGTCATTTTTTTGTCAATATACCATGAAGTGGCACTCCATTACCAAAAACAACATTTCAGAGAGGTATCATCATTTGGTGTTTGACATTTTCCAGAATAGAAATTTTCCCAGCATGTTTTAACTTCCACACCTTTCAGGCTATCCATACTGTGTTTATATTCTTATTTTGTCTCCAAAATTCTGCATCAGCTTATTTTCTTGGGAATTTAGCAGACAAACTTACCTTACTTTGATTCAAATCCCAAATTACAGAGGACCCATCAAGAGTTTTCATCTCTCGAAATGATTCTGTTTATTTATGTCAGTGGACTGGGGTAAAAGATGGCCTGAGACATGGAGGAGTCATCCGTTTGGATCTCAAAGGGCTGAGCCTGGGAGGTACAATCTCAGGTCATGAAAACCTCTCTTTGCAGAAAATCTCTTCCATAAAAAAATCCTCAACAACTCAGCATGTTGTCAAGGCTTCAAAACCTAAATTTGAGTTTAAACTATCTAACAGGGGAAATTCTAGTTAATGTATCACATTGTATTAACCTCAAGAGCCTTTTCATGGAAGTAACACTCTTATGGGAAAAATTCCTAACCATGTTGTATCTTTAATGAAGTTAGTGAAACTTTATCTCAAAAATAACAACCTCACAAGACATTTTTCATGTTCTATTAGAAATCTTACATCTTTCGAAGAGTTGTATTTATCATACAACAATCTAGAGGGACAAGTGCTAAACTTTTAGCCTGATTGACCAAGTTGAGGCTTCTTGGATTGTTGGTAAAAGGCTTATCCGGGGAGTTCCCTCCTCTGTTGTACAATTTTTCATCCCTGGTAATCTCAAATCCGAGTTAGGCAACTACTTCCCTGATCTCCAAATACTTTACTTGGAATTGGTTCCATATCGTCCTCTTCGGCCAATGCTTCAAAATTGCTAGACCTTGATTTTACAGTAAACAATTTCATTTGAAATATACCCAAGGGTTTTTGTAACTTGCGGAATTTGTTGTGTCTCAACGTTTGGAGTAACCAACTTAGATACGGTAAGCATGATGACCTTGACTTTGTAATTTCTCTTACCAATTGGCAGCAGTCTACAAAAGCTCCATTTTGGAGACAGCCAGCTTGTAGGTACATTACCTCATTCAAAAGTCAACCTTTCTAGTCAGTTTGGTAAGAATGCTAAGATTATGTCTATTTGGTAAGCTTTGGATTTGATGTAAAACTTGAAATCTTGTGGTGTTTTTCAGCATGCAGAAGAACTAAGGTAGTCTCAGGTTTCTTGTTATTTAGTGGATTTAGTCTAGAAACATCATATATTAGTTCTTAACGTCTACATCAGATAATACGCTTCATTCATGAATGTAAAGAATCAGATGTTTTATGGGATCATAAGGCAGGATCAAATGGTCATGGTGAGAATGTTTCTAAAAGGTTCTGATTCTAGACACAGATGAGGTATTCTTGTCCTAATGTTTGAGAATCATGATCGATACTTGAAAAATGCAAAAGTTGCCCCAAAAAAAGTTTATATCTACATTCAAAATGCATATAGGGAACCCTTGAAAAGAAAATTCAAACACGTTAGACATGATCAAGTGGTTGAACATCTCCACCGTTAAACGGTAGGTAGGTTCGAGTGTCAGAGTGTTAGTGAGAACATTGTTGATCTTTGTGTTCCTTCCGTAGCTAGGCTTTTTGTTTGTCCTTGTCCGTTATTTGAATATCAATGCCATGCCCACATGACATTGTTTAGCATTCAACTTGTCAAGTCCTCACCGAGCTGCCTTGCCTCATGTCCTTGGTCTTTTTTAGTGGACGACCATACATATACAACCACTATTCACTTTCTAACAAAACATATTCCATAAAATAAGGTGTACCTTTCCTTATATACTAAACATAATATTTAGAAAAGAACCATTAAACAAAAACCATCTAGAGATATCTCATTTTCTAACACTACTCCTTGACATTTGTCTTGGCTACTCCCAACTTAGCCCTAAGAACTTCAAATTTCCCCTTAGAAAGAGCCTTGGTCATGATTTGTGCAATCTCGCTATCTGATCTTCAATGAACAAGTTGAACTTCGCCATCCTTCTCTCCTTTCCTGATAGCGTGAAACTTCACATTTATATTCTTGCTACGACCATGTTGCACCAGATTTTTGGCCATAGATATTGTTGACTTGTTTACAAATTTAATGACAATAGCTTCAATGAAATTTTTCTCCAGATCACGTAGAATCTTTCTTAACCATAGAGCCTGATTAGTTGCACTAGTAGCGTGATGTATAGTTCTTCTGCAGAAAAATTAACTACCACCTCTTACTTCTTTGAATTCCACGAGAACATGCCTGAACCAAGTGTCAACACATATCTAGAAGTGCTTTTCATATCATCAACGCTTCCTGACCAATCATTATCTTAATAACCCATCAGTTGTCGTTTCTCTTCCCTTTAGAACCAAATACCATAATCAAAAGTTCCTTTGATATATCTCAATGTTTGTTTAGCAACACCAACATGAACTTGGCTTGGAGCTTCCATAAACCTTGACATAAAACTTCCCGCGAAAATGCGATCAGGTATTGTTGCTGTGAATTACATAAAACTACAAATAAGACTTCTATAAATGCTTGGATCAACCTTGTCACCTCCTTTAAACTTCAAAATCTTTTCATTGTGAACCAGTGGGGTCGGTACATGCTTGCACCTCTCCATCTTAAACCTTTAAAGAATATCCTATGCATATTTTCTCTAAGAAATGAAGATTCTATTAGTAGGTTGATGAATCTCCATTCCCAGAAAGTAACTCATTTTACCCAAATCTGACATTTCCAACTTGGTTTCCATTTCTCGCATGAACTGATTCACCATAGCTTCATTGCTTCATGTTACCAAAGGATTATCAACATAGAATGACACCACAAACACATTTCCTCCTTTAGCCTTCTTCACATATAAAGTGGCTTCATTTTCACTTCTCTTGAAGCCACAATGAATGAGATGATTATCTATCTTACTATACCATGCTCGAGGAGCCTACTTTAATCCATACAATGCCTTATGAAGTCGGTAGACTTTATCCTCCATTCCTGCAACTTGAAAGTCTTCTGGTTGATCAACATAGATCTCCTCCTGAAACACTCCATTCAAGAATGCCAATTTCACATCCAAATGATACAACTTCTAAATTGACTGAGCTGCCAAAGAAAATAGTAGCCTTATTGTATCATGTCGTGAAATAGATGCAAACATGTCTCCATAATCAAGACCTCCAGCTTGAGCATATCCTTTCACAATAAGCCTTGCTTTGTATTTATAAACTGAGCTATCTGGATTAAGTTTGGTTCTATAAACCAACGTCACCCCGTGTACATTTCTATTAATGGTTTTATCAACTAGCTTCCAAGTATCATTCTTCTTTATCAAACCAATCTCCTCCTTCATAGCTTCAATCCAAACTTCATGTCTTGATAGCTATTTGGTTCTAAGATTGCAACATTACATCTTTCATATATCTTAGAAAGGGATCTTGTCTTCAAAATTGACAAATCATGTGAAGACTCCCTCTCTGATTCATCGCCTTCTTCAAGAGTTTCAGACTCAAATGATTGGATTTCACACAGCGGACTCAAGTTCCGAAAAACTGCATTATCTTTCTCAAATTGCTTCTTATCCCAGTTCCAATAAGCATGCTTATCCACGACTACATGTCTTCCGATTGAAATACTTTTTGTTTGCAAGTTGAAAACTCTATAACCCTTGGCTTGTTATGAATAACCAATAAAGATCCCCAATTCACCTTTTGGTTCAAGTTTTCTTCTTTTGATAGAAGGAACATGAGAATAGCATATCAAACCAAAAAATTTTAAATGCTTGGCAGATGGTTGTATTCCACTCCATGCCTCAATAGGAGTCTTTTCATCCACAGCTTTTTTTTGGCAGCCTATTTAACAAATACACTGAAGTATGAATAGCTTCTGCCCCAAAGGCTTTGTGGCAGTTTCTTTTCTAACAACAAACATATAGTCATTTCAACTACTTTTTTGTTCTTCCTCTCCGAGACTCCATTTTGTTCAGGTGAATAGCTTACTGTCAACTTGTGATCAATCCCCATATATTCACAATATCTATTGAACTTACTTAAAGTTTATTCACAACCATTGTCCGACTGTAAAGCCTTTAGCTTACAACCACTCTGTCTTTCCACAAAAGCTCTAAATTTCATAAAAACTAAAAAATCTTGAGACTTGTTACTCAGAAAATACACCCAACTCATCCTTGCTAAGTATCTAATGTGTCACAAAGATTATGCATGCATAGGTCCATACACATCAGTGTGAACTAGTTCAAGTTTTTTAGTTGCCCTCCAGGTAGTATTTTTAGGGAATGATTTCCTATGTACCTAACCCATCTAATATGACTCACAAACTTCTTTAGACAGTGAAATCTCAAGAAAATCCTTAGTCAAACCCTTCAAATACATATACTTTAAAGTTGCACAGTTAAAATGACCAAATCTTTTGTGCCACAACCATGACTCATCCTTACTTGCAAAATTTGCACTATCAAACCTCCCATCTAACGGAAAAGTTTTATCCTCCATTTCTACTTTAACAATAAAACTATCTTAAGAGTCAAAACCCAAACAATGTGTATCCTTAAAAAAATAAGGAATAACCTTTAGACATCATTTGAGCCACATTTAACAAGTTACATGCTATAGGAGGAGCATACAACACATCATATATAAACTTTGTACCTTGTGTAGTCTAAAAGTCAACTGAACCCTTTCCAAGTGCATCTACTGTCTCACCATTTCCTATCCTTAATTTAGTTTTGATTGACTTGTCAAGTGTATGAAACACGGGTGCATTGTGTGACATATGACTTGTACATCTATTGTCCATGAACCATGAGGATTTTTTGGTTGTGTTTTCTTCATGAGAAGCCAAAAACTAGATTTTTTCTTCCTTTTTGACTCTTCAGTAAAATTTTCTTGTTGGACATTGCATTGTTGTTGTTGACTCTGCTTGAGCCTACAATTATTCTCAATATGACCCATTTTTCTATAGAATCTTCATTGAATCAATGGCTTTCCTTTGAACAACCAATCCTTTTCTTGATGAAAGGTTCTTTTACAATGGTTTCAAGGTGGAAACTTTCCTTTCTTTGCAGGTTCCCTCTATGTTTTTCCCTTTCCTACTTTATCTTCATGCTATTGTCTGTCATTAGCTGCTTGCCTTTATGCTTTGCCTGAAATACCACTTCAGCTACTTCTTCATCTCTTATAATTGATCATTTTTCTTGATTTTGCAACTTGCTAATCAATTCCGCTACCTATAAGTTCTTCAGATTAAAAGATTCTTCTATTGCTGAAATCTTAGACTCAAACATTGCTGGTAGGCATATCATCATCTTCTCCACCACTTTTGAATCTGGAAAGGTTTCACCAAACAACCTTATTTTGTTAACAATCTCGACAAGTTTGGAAGAATACTCTTGCACAGTATCTCCTTCTTTCATCTTTAACATGTCAAATTCTCTTTTGAGAGTTAAGAGTTTGAGAGTCTTAACTTTGTCACTTCCGTCAAACTCCTCTTTTAGCTTCTCCAATGTTTCCTTAGGTGTTTCACAAGCCATTATTCTTGTGTGAAAATCACATCTCAAAGTGCTGAATGAAAACATGTGAGAGCCTTTGGTTTCCTTTACTTCGCATCTTCATAAATCTTCATTTGTGCAATTGTTGGATTTGGTCCAAGTGGAAGAGGATCATCTTCACTTTCAATTATTTCCCATAGACTAAGAGCTTTAAGATAAGCCTAAATCTTTATCACTCATATGTGATAATTTTCTTCTGTAAACATAGAAGGTCCTGCACCCAAGAAGTCATTGGATGCCATGTTACTGCTGCTCAGCTCATATATTAGAACGACTGGAGAAAAAACCTTCGCCTTCTTGCCTTCAGAAGAAGGGTTCAAATACAAATTTTAGTAAAGGACCATACATATCCAACCACTATTGACTTTCTTACAAAACATATTCCATAAAATAAGGTCTACCTTTCCTTACATACTAAACTTAAAATTAAAAAAAAATGATTAAAATAACCCATCTAGAAATATCTCATTTTCTAACAGTCTTCACTTGTCACTTTGGAATCAGGCCTTAATTCCATTGCACACACCTTAGCTTTATCAATAGTCTGTCGCCAACTTAGCCTTGCATATTTGTTTCCCTGGCTTATGCAAGTGACAAGGTCAACATTGTAACACCTCAGAACTTTATTAGACCAGAACAACAGAAAAATAGGTGAACCACGACAGGGTTCACGGACAGTGAAAGGAACCACGGTCCGTCAACTTGTTTGTGCTTCACACCCAACAAGAAATAGTGGACCACGGGACCCTTCACGGGTCATGCACCACCACAGAAGTCGTAGGGATGCTCGTGGAAGCAAGACATAACTCACCAGGATGAGACATCAGACTATGGATCCCTTCACAGGTCGTGGTCTTGATGACGGGCCGTGGTGCCTTCCGTGAAGCCAAGCCAGTAGGCCCCTTGCCGAAGTGAAGGACCATAGTGACCTTCACAGTCTATGATCCTTTACACGGTCTGTGAAGTGAACCGTAGAGAAAAAGGCCAAGAACCAGTAGCCACTGACCCTAGAACCAAAACCCGCTCAATGGGTCGTGGTCCCTTTGACAGTCCATCAATTTCTCCATGGAAAGGTCCTGTCAGTTTCTAAGTGGGGCCGTTTTGGTCTTTTCTCCTATGCGTTGAACACCTAAACTACATCGTTTAACCCCTAAATTATGATGTTTTAGTAAGTTTGAGCCTAGTAACTTAGTCAGAATTTACCCTAAGCGTTTATTGCACCAAATATTCATCAGACTTAGAGCAAAAAGGAAAAAAATAGGTGATACCTTTGTCAAGAACACGCAGCAAGTTTTCTCCTGTTCCAGCCGACAAATCGAAAATATCGTCACCAGTATGTGGGATTTCACTAGTTGGTTCTTTTCACCCATTAGGTCCCCATAATTCAGTTAGATTCTTGATTCCCTACATATTATACAAACCTAGGGTTTCTTGAACTTTAGAGAATTTGTTGTGATTTAGCTATTAGAATATTCTTACTCAGATTATCATGTTTTCATAACATTGTTGTTTAGTTCCTTGCACGAAACTCAGAACCCTAGTTGTGTAGATTCATTTAGTTCATGAATTACACTAGCTAGGACAAATAAACATATATACATGCCTCAATTTTCAATGTTTTATTATCATTACTTTATGGTTGCATTTTAAGTCAGTACGTCAGAATATTGAGCTACCCAGTTTATTTTAGTTATGTAGTATTTTACACATTCCAGTTGGGAGTAGACTAAATACTGAGTTGGACTAGGTTCAGTCACCTTGATAGTCCCAGAACTACATACCCCGTAGGTTTATAAGTCCCCTTAGTTGGGCATCATTTTTAGTGATCACTCCAGTCATGTCTCTATACCCCTGGCAAGGTTCATTGTGTCCACTCTATGGGGCGTATAAATCAGACTCCACGTTTAGCTCATATGGTTTTATGTTGGTAAATACTAGCTCCCACAGTCATACACTAGTGCATTTGACAAGGTTTTCATATATATATATATATTTGAATATTCAGTTTCAACATGTTTTCTACTTGGTCATTGTATTGAGTTTTGTTCATATTCAGTATATTCCAGTATCTTCACTACACTCAAATTATATCATTACTTAGTATGCTTTGTTCAGTTGTATATTTGTTCAACTTTATCCTATCTTGCATGCTCAATATCTTTCAAATACCAATGGATACTCTGCTTTACATCTTCTCGTGATGTAGGTTCAGGTCCTCACCATTCAAATCACGTGTAGATCGGTTCCAGATCTGTATTCAACATTATCAGTGGCGAGTCCTCATTCTTCGAGGCTAATAGACATGTTCTTTTACATTCAGCCTTTCATTTTAGTTTCAGTTTTTCTAAAGTTAGCTAGGGGCATTTCCTAGCATCTTTAGTCAGTTTGAGGCTTATTTCAGACACAGTATTAGATTCAAATTTAGATTTGATTTTGATCTTTCAAATGTTATTGAACTCTTACTACATATCATATATTCAGACTAGTAATGGGTATTTCCCATAATTAAGTTTAACTTATAATTTAAGTGTCCACACAGTATCTCTTTAATTTAGTAAATTGTAGTATGCGTATGAAATGTCATCTCAGGGTTAGCTTAGGGTCACTCGTGATCCTAAGACCCATGGTTACATCAAATGGGCTAGCCTCGGGGTGTGACAAACTTGTTATTAGAGCATTAAGTTTAAGACTCCTAGGATGTCTAAAAAGCCACATTAGGCAGAGTCCCTTTCATGAGTGTGAAGCGTGTCACACTTATGAGGTTCCCTATGAAGTGTTTTAGGAAAAAAACTTCACTTTTTTTATGCTCTTATCCAGTGTGGGTATGATATCCTTTTCTAACTCTACATTATGTGTTTCAGATCATGCATCCTCCTAGAGCTTATGCAAGGAATGCTAATGCCCGTACCGCAGATGCAGTTCCTCTAGCCCTATAACATGAGGTTTCAAGTGTAGAGTTTCAGAATGCTATCCAACTCTTGGCCCAAAGTGTAGCTAACCAGAACAATCAGCAAGTTCTAGTTCTAGTAAATACTAGTGGTAGATTAGTGGCAGCTAGGGTCCGTGATTTTGTTAGGATGAATGCACCTGGGTTTATAGGGTCGCAAGTTGGTGAAGACCCCCAAAAATTTATTGATGAGGTCAAGAAGATCATTGGAGTAATGAAAGTGATTGGAAATTATAGGGTAGAGTTGGCGTCCTATTAGCTTAAAGATGTAGATCACATATGGTTCACGCAGTGGAAGGAAAACAGTGGTGAGAATGCAACTCCTGTGACTTGGGAGTGTTTTACCGGAGCTTTTCTTGACACGTTCTTTCCAAGAGAGTTGAGAGAGTCTAAAGATTAGGAGTTCATAATTTAAGACAAGGTTCTATGTAAGTCTAGGAGTATGGACATAAGTTCACCCAACTCTCCAGGCATGCTCCACAAATGGTTGTCGATCCTAAGGAACAAATGAGTAAGTTCCTATTTTGGGTATCTGACTTGGTGAAGACAAAGTGCAAAAATGCTATGTTGTTAGTAGATATGATTATTTATAGGATCAAGACTCATGCTTAGCAGGTTGACGGAGATAAGCTTAGGGAACAATCTAAGGACAACAAAAAGGCTAGGACATGTAGCTATGACTACTCTTAGCAAAAATAGGGTGGTGGAAATCACTCAAAGTTTCAGCAAAGGTCTTCAGCTACAGCACCTTCATCAGCTAGTGCTCCATCCCAAGGTTTCGACAGGATCAGAAAGGTAAGGCACCAGGCTATAAGTCTTAAAGGGAGTGTTTCAGGTAACATGACCTACCCAACTTGTCCAAAGTGTGGTAAGAACCATCCGGGCGAGGGTCTTGTAGCCAAGGAAGGATGTTTTGGTTGTGGTCAGACTGGTCACAGGTTGAGAGATGGCCCTTCTTCTAAACCGGTACAGGAGGTAACAACAGTAGAGCTTAGTCTACTGATATAGCAGTTCCAGCAGGTCACCCAACTCAGCAGGATGCTTCATCTGGTATAAGTGGTGGTCAGTGCCATAACAAGTTGTAAGCTCTCCAGGCTCCCCAAGGCCTAGAAGATTCTCCTAATGTAGTCATTTGTATGTTACGAGTCTTTCACATAGATGCTTATGCTTTTGTTAGATCCAGGGGCTACTCTTTCCTTTGTAACTCCTTATATAGAAATGAACTTCAGTGTCAGTCCAGAAACTCTTACAGAACCCTTCTCGGTCTCTACCCTAGTTGGTGACCCAGTTATAGCTAGACGGGTTTACGAAAATTGCCTTGTCATAGTCTCTCAGAAATTCACCTCAGCAGATTTTGTAGAGTTACAAATAGTAGACTTTGATATCATTCTAGGCATGGATTGGTTCCATTCATGTTATGCCTCAGTCGATTGTAGAACTAGGATCGTTTGTTTTTTCAATTCCTAGGTGAACTAGTCTTAGAATGGAAGGGTAGTAGCTCAGTACCTATGAGTCGATTAATTTCCTACATTAAGGATAGAAAGATAATCTCTAAAGGGTACATCTATCATCATGATCGGATTAAGGATTCAAGCTCTGAAACCCCAACTTTTGAGTCAGTTCCAGTAGTTAATGAGTTCCTAGAAGTGTTTCCAAAAGATATTCCCGGAGTTCATTCCAAAAGGGAAATCAACTTTGGAACATATCTCCTCCCAGATACCTAGCCTATTTCTATTTCTCCTTACAAAATGGCTGTAGCAAAGCTTAAGGAATTGAAAGAGCAATTGAAAGACCTTCTAGATAAGGGCTTCATCAGACCCAATATTTGCCCATGGGGTGCACTAGTAATGTTCTTGAAGTAGAAAGATGGTTCTCAAAGATAGACCTCAGATAATGGTATCATCAACTCAGAGTCAGAGATAGTGACATTCTGAAAACTACCTTCATAACTCGGTATGGTCATTATGAATTTGTAGTGATGCCATTTGGACTAACCAATGCTCCTGGAGCTTTCATGGATTTGATGAACTGAGTGTTCAAGTAGTATTTGCACTTGTTTGTTATCGTCTTTATTGATGATATCTTCATTTACTCTAGGAATGAGGAAGAACATGTGAATCATTTAAGGGTTGTTCTGCAAACTCTCAAAGATCACCAGTTATTCGCTAAGTTTAGCAAATGTGAGTTTTGGTTGCAATCCGTTGCTTTCCTTGGTTACATTATGTCTAGGAAAGGAATTCGAGTTGATTCTCAAAAAATAGAAGCAGAGAAAAATGGCCTAGACCTACCTCTCCTACAGATATAAGAGGTTTCTTGGGTCTACCAGGTTATTACAGAAGGTTCGTGGAAAGAATTTCATCCATAGCCTCTCTAATGACTAAGTTGACACAGAAAAATGTCAAGTTTCAGTGGTCAGATGATTGTGAGAAGAGCTTCATAGAATTGAAAAGTAGGTTGACTACAACTCCTGTTTTGACTCTACTAGAGGGTTTAGACTGTTATGTTATCTATTGTGATGCATCCAGAATCGGCCTAGGTTGTGTGCTGATGTAGCGAGGTAAAGTTTTAGCTGATGCTTCTAGACAACTTAAGGTGCATGAGAAGAACTATCCAACTTATGACCTCGAGCTTGCATCAATGGTATTTGCACTTAAGATTTGTAGACACTACTTGTATGGTGTTCATATATATGAGGTCACAAACCATAAGAGCCTTCAATAGGTGTTCACCCAGAAAGAGTTGAATCTTCGCTAGAGGTGATGGCTAGAGTTCCTCAAATATTAGGATATGAGTGTGCATTACCATCGTGGTAAGGCCAATATAGTAATAGATTCTCTTAGAAGACTATCTATGGGTAGTGTAGCGCATGTTGAAGAAGAAAGAAATGAAATTGCAAGGGATGTTCACAGACTTGCTCGATTAGGAGTTCGTCTTATGAGCATATCAGATGGTGGTGTAACATTTCAGAATGGGTCAGAATCCTCATTGGTAGTGGAGGTTAAGATAAAGCACGACAATGATCCGATATTGCTTCAACTAAAAGGTGTAGTCCATTAGTAGAGAGTTAAGGTTTTCTCCCAAGGGGTAGATAGTGTGCTTCATTATCAAGGTCAATTATGTGTTCCTAAGGTGGGTGAGATGAGACAGAGGATTCTCACAGAACCCATAATTCTAGATATTCTAATCATCTAGGAACCACTAATATGTATTGTAATCTACGTGAAGTCTTTTGGTGGAATGATATGAAAAGGGATATAGCGGATTTTGTGGCTAAGTACCCCAACTGTGAGCAAGTGAAAGTAGAACATCAGAAACAAGGAGGTATGACTCAAGATATCGATATTCCTACTTAGAAGTGGGAAGTGATCAACATGGACTTCATCACAGGCTTACCTCATACTCGAAGACATCTTGACTCCATTTGGGTGATAATTGCTAGAGTTACTAAGTCTGCATTCTTTTTGGCGGTTAAGACTACAGATTCAACAGAAGACTACTCCAAGATTTACATTAATGAGATAGTTAGGTTGCATGGGGTTCCTTTGTCTATCATCTCAAATAGAGATCATCAGTTTACCTCTCATTTCTGGAAGTCATTTCAGAAAGGTTTTGGTACTCAGGTTAACCTTAGCACAACATTTCCTCTGCAGATGGATGGTCAGGCAGAACGTACCATTCAGACCTTAGAGAACATGTTGAGAGCTTGTGTGATCGACTTCAAGGGTAGTTGGGATGATCACCTTTCTCTTATATATTTCGCCTACAATAATAGTTACCATTCCAGAAGTGTTTCCATCATATCTTCCCAAAGCTCCTCCCGAAAGAGAAATCGACATCGAAATTAATCTCTTTGCTGATACCTAACTAGTACTATTCCTCTTTACAGAATGGCTCCAGATGACCTTAAGGAATTGAAAGAACAGTTGAAAGACCTTCTGGATAAGGGCTTCATCAGACCTAGTATTTCCCCAAGGAGTGCTCCAGTGTTGTTCGTAAAAAAGAAAGATGGTTCTATCAGGATTTGATTAACTATCAGCAGTTGAACAAAGTCATAATAAAGAATAAGTGCCCTATCTTCTGGATTGATGACTTGTTTGGCCAATTTCACGGTGCTACTCATTTTTCAAAAATAGACCTCAGATCCGATTATCATCAACTCAGAGTCAAAGATAGTGACATCACAAAAATAGCCTTCATAACTCGATATGGTCATTATGAATTCATAGTTATGTCGTTTGGACTAACCAATGCTCCTGAAGATTTCATGGATTTAATGAACAGGGTGTTCAAACATTATTTGGACTTGTTCGTTATTGCATTTATTCATAATATCCTCATTTACTCTAGGAATGAGGAAGAACATGTGACTCATTTCAATGTTGTCCTACGAACTCTAAAAGATCGCTAGTTATTCACTAAGTTTAGCAAATGCAAGTTTTGGTTACAATCAGGTGGCTTCCTTGGTCATATAGTGTCTAACAAAGGGATCCGAGTATATTCTTAGAAAATAGAGGCAGTGAAGCAATGGCCCAGACCCACCTCTCCTACATATATCAGAAATTTTTTGGGTCTAGCCGATTACTAGAGAAGATTTATGGAAGGATTCTCATCCCTAGTTTCTCCATTGACTAAGTTACTTAGAAAAAGATTAAGTTTCAGTGGTAAGATGAGTTTGAGAAGATATTCTTAGAACTAAAAACTAGGTTGACTACAACTCCCGTTTTAACTCTACCAAAGGGTTCATACGGTTATGTGATCTATTGTGATCCATCCAGAGTCAGCCTAGGTTATGTGTTGATGCGGAAATGGAAGGTTATAACTTATGCTTCTTGAAAACTTAAAGCGCATGAGAAAAAACTATCTGACTCATGACCTTGAGCTTCCAGCAATGGCATTTGCCCTAAAGATTCGGAGAAATTACTTGTATGGTGTTAATGTAGATGTGTTCACAGACCATAAGAGGCTTCAATATATGTTAACCCATAAAGAGTTGAATCTTTGCCAGAGGAGATGGCTTAAATTCCTCAAGGACTATGACATGAATGTGAAGGCCAATGTAGTAGTTGATTCTCTTAGAAGACCATTTATGTGTAGTGTAACACATGTTGAGGATGAAAGGAAGGAATTAGCAAAGGATGTTCACCGGCATGCTCGCTTTGGAGTTTGCCTTAAGAATATATGAGATGATGGTGTGATAGTTAAAAATGGGTCAAAATCTTCATTTGTAGCTGAGGTTAAGGAAAAAGAAGACTGTGATCCTATATTGCTTCAATTGAAAGGTGCAGTTCATCAGCAGAAAGTTGAAGTTATCTCCCAAGAGGGAGATGGTCTGTTTCACTACCAGGGTCATTTATATATTCATAAGGTGGTTGAGTATAGACTGCAGATCCTTACATAAGCCCATAACTCTAGGTATTCTATTCATCCAGGTGCCTCAAAGATGTACCGTGATTTGGGGGAAGTCTTTTGGTGGAATGGCATCAAGAGGGATATAACATATTTTGTGGCATAGTGCCCTAATTGTCAACGAGTGAAGGTAGAACATCAGAAACCATGAGGTATGAGTCCAGAGATTAACATTCCTATGTGGAAGTGGGAAGTGGTAAACATGCATTTTTTTCTTACAGGTTTACCTCGCACTCGCAGACAGCATGACTTTATTTTGGTGATAGTAGACTGAGTTACTAAGTCTTCTCATTTATTGCTGTCAAGACTACCATTCGACGGAGGAATATGCCAAGCTTAACATAAATGAGATAGTCAGGTTGCATGGAGTTCCTTTTTCTATTATTTCACATAGAGGTCCTCAACTTACCTCTCATTTCTAGAAGTTGTTTCAAAAAGGTCATGGAACTCAGGTAAATCTCAGCACAACATTTCATCTATAGACGGATGGTCAAGAATTGTGTACCATTCAGACTTTAGAGGACATGTTGAGAGCTTGCGTGATTAGTTTTAAGGGAAGTTGGGATAATCACCTACCTTTCATAGAGTTTGCCTACAATAATAACTAACATTCAAGTATTCATATGCACCCTTATGATATGTTGTATGGGCGTAGGTATAGATTTCTAGTTGGTTGGTTTGAAGTAGGTAAACCAGCCTTGATACGGCCTGATTCGGTTCATGATGCTATGGAAAAAGGTAAGCTCATCAGGGATAGATTTAACACTACCCAGAGTCATGAGAAGTCCTATGCAGATATAAGGAGAAGGGACATGGAGTTCCAAATCGATGATTGGGTTTTCCTGAAAGTATCACCTATGAAGGGGGTGATGAGATTTAGCAAGAAAGGGAAGCTCTGTCCCAAAAATGTAGGTCCTTACAGGATCTTGCAAAGGGTTGGTAAAGTGGCTTATGAGTTAGAGTTGCTAGCAGAACTAGCAGCAGTCTATCCATTTTTTCACATTTCCTTGTTGAAGAAGTGTGTGGGTGATCCAGCATCTATAGTACCATTAGAAAGTGTGGTTGTGAAGGATAGTCTCAGTTATGAAGAGGTCCCAGAGTAAATTGTTGATCATCAGGTTCGGTGGTGAGAAAAAAGAAGTCGCTTCAGTTAAGGTTTTCTGGATGAGTTAGTCCATAGAAGGAGCTACTTGGGAAGCAGAAGCAGCCATGAAGGCCAAGTATCCTCATCTCTTTCCTTCTGATTCCATTCCAACTTGAGGTAATAGTTCCTCTCCAATGTTTGAGTTTACTCTTGTGGAAATTAATTTTTACTGTCTTGTTTCTTTAGTTATACTTGTATTTTCAGCGCAATTGCATGTTCTTGGAACTCAGTACAGTCAGATTTTAGTTTCTAGAACTTTATGGTAGGGTTTGCAACTCTTTCCCTCAATACTCAGCTAGTTTACAGTTTATTCGAAGACGAATGTTCCCAAGAGGGAGATATTGTAACACCTCAAAACTTTATCAAACCAGAACAATAGAATAATAGGTGAACAACGATGGGGTTCATGGACCATGAAAGGAACCACAGTCCATCAACATGTTCGTTGTTCACACCCAACCAAAAGTGGTGGACCACGAGACCCTTCACGGGCCATGGACCACCACACGAGCCGTAGGGAGGCTCATGGAAGTCAGGCAGAACTCACCAGAATCAGACATCAGACCATGAAACCCTTCACGGGAGGAAGTCTTGAAGACAATCCGTGGTGGCTTCTGTGAAACCAAGCCAGTAGGTCCCTAGATCAAGTGAAGGACCATGGTGACCTTCACGGTCCGTGATCCTTCACATGATCCATGAAGTGGACTATAGAACGAAGGGCCAAGAACCAGTAGCCATTGAACTTAGAACCACGACCCACTTGACGGGCCGTGATCCCTCTGACGGTCCGTCAGTTGCTCCATGGAAGGGTCCCGTCAGTTATTAACTACGATCGTGTTAGGATTTTTTCCTATGCGTTTGACACTTGAACTACACCATTTAACCCCTAAACTATGTAGTTTTGGTCAGTTTAAGACTAGTAACTTAGTCAAAACTTACCCTAAGCATTTCATTCACCAAAAAGTTATCAAATTTAGAGCAAAAGGGGACAAATAAGGTGATAGCTTTCTCAAGAACACGCAACAAGGTTTCTTCAGTTCCAGCCCCCGAAATCGAAAGATTTCTCTGTGAATATCATCACCACGTATGAGGGATTTAACTAGTGGGTTCCTTTCACCCATTAAGTCCCTAGAATTCAGTAAAATTCTTGATTCCCTTCATATTATCTACACCGAGGATTTGTTGAACTTTAGAGAATTGTTGTGATTTAGCTGTTACAATATTCTTACTCGGATTATCATGTATTCATAACACTGTTACTTAGTTCCTTCCCTGAAACTCAGAACCCTAGTTGTGTAGATTCATTTAGTTCATGAATTACACTAGATAGTACAGATAAACATATATACATGCCTTAGTTATCAATGTTTCATTATCAGTACTTTAATAGTTCATTTTCAATCAGCATGTCAAAATATTGAGCTATCTAGTTTATTTCAGTTATGTTGTATTGTACACATTCTATTAGGGAGTAAACTAAATATGAGTTGGACTAGGGTCGGTCATCCTCATAGTCCCAGTTTCAGCATGTTATGTACTTGGTCATTGTATGTAGTCTAGTTCATATTTAGTATATTTCAGTATCTTCATCATGCTCAAATTATATCATTGCTTAGTATGCTTTGTTCAGCTTTATCCTATCCAGAATTATCAGTACCTTTCAAGTACTGATGCATACTCTGCGCTATATCTTCTCGTGATGTGAATTCAGGTCCTTAACATTCAGATCACGTGTAGATCGATTCTCGATCCGTATTCAGCAGTTTCATTGGTGAGTCCTCTTTCTTCGAGGTCGACAGACATGTTTTTTACATTCAGTCTTTCATTTTAATTTTTGTTTTGCTAGTGTTAGTTGCGGGCATGTCCTAGCATATCTATTTAGTTAGAGGATTATTTTAGACATAGTATTAGATTCATCTTTAGATTTGAGTTTGATCTTTCAGTTGTTAATAAAATCTTAATACATTTTAGATATTCATACTAGTATTGGGTATTCCCCATAGTTCACTTTAACTTATGATTTAAGCTTCCACACAGTTTCTATTTAATTAAATAAATTGTAGTGTGCTTATTTTATGGCACCTCAGGGTTAGCTTGGGGTCACTCGTGATTTGAGGTCCCATGTTTATGTCAAGGGGGCAGCTTCAGGGCGTTAAAAACATGCTTTAAAAACCTTTTCTATGCTTCCATTTAGCTGAGTTACTTAAATCAGGGGTGCTACAAGAAGAGACTATATGTCTTAGGAAGGATGTCATAGAATTTATCATTTGCGGTTTTCCATTACATAAAAAATTATTATTATCAAAACATAAGGTTCTCAACTTATGAATTTTATCTTTGAACTTATAAATCTGAAAAATTCTATCAGACTTTTAAGGGGATAAAAAAGCAGGATTCAATGGTCATGATGACAATGCTCCTAAAAGGTTGTGATTTTCCCTCCAGATTCTAGATGCACACGAGGTATTCATGTCCCATAGTTGGAGCATCATGATCAATACTTGAAATATGTAGCAGTTGCCCTCCCAAAAAAGCTTATATTCACCTTCAAAATGCATATAGGGATACCCTAAAATGAAGATTCAAGCAAGTTAGGCATGCTCAAGTGTTTGAACATCTCCACCATTAATTGGTATGTATGGTAGTGAGAACATTGTTAATCCTACTAATTGGGTGGTGGGATGGAAAAAATAGAGTTGGTTTTTAATTGCTCCCTGAATGTTCTCTTTGGTCATCTAGTGAAGAATTACAAGCTAATCCTGACCTTAAGTCTCATTTAGAACAACACAAGAACTAAACTATGGACGGTCAATGAGTATGTCCTCTTCTCTCTTTGTATCACTTCTGAGCCAATAAAGAGAATAACACCAATAAGTATGTGGACTACCGAAAGATAAAAAGTAGAAATTGTTTTTCAGTTGGATTTCATCGCTGCGATGATAGTATTCAAGCTAAGGAATCCTGAAGGTGTATTGAGTAACTATAATTCTCTGGGTTTTGACCATAGGCAAGTGAAGTAAGAATTCAATTAACATAAAATCCAGTCTTGTTCAAAAAAAAAATGGAACAAAATAAAAACACCACAAATGACGATGCTTGATTGACAAAGCATATTTTTAATGGCAGATTTACCAAACCTCTTCCCCTAGTGATGATAAAATATTTCATTTATAGGATTTTATCACTTGAATGAACAGAGGATTTTTAATCAAAATGCATATAGGAAATCACGCCTATTACGTCTATTACAATATTCAACTATGCCCTCAATCTCCCAGAAAGAACAAATTATGTCATGTTTGAAAAGAAAGTATTCATGATTGAAGATAGTGAAGGGTAGAAAGCGAAGTCTATTACAATGTTTCCTTTTCTTAACCTCATCCTTTTCCTGCTGCTGCTTCTTCTTCTTCTTCTGATGTATCTGGACATACTTATATACAAAATTTGCTTAAAGTAAAAAAGGAGACCTTGAATGTCAAACAAAGAAGGCACACAATATCTCTATGGAAATGTCTATTGACTCAGTTGAGGTGTTTTAAACATAAATTTTAAAGTGATGGCTAATCTTGACCTTGAACCTCATTTAAGACATCATAAGAACTAAAATACAAAATTGAAGTTAAAAATACTTATACCGTCGATCATAAATCTTCTGGTGTTATCCAACTTTTCAGCAATACACTCCTGCTGAGCAGTCGTTACATAAATGGAGGGCGTCTTATGGACACAAGCTAATGTTGGGTGGAAGCAATACATGGGATAATCAACTATGTCCAGAACTGCAACATTTTTGTACACATTAATGTTAGTATCATACTCGTATAGATCATGATACTTTTTTGAGGGACATCATACCAGAAAAGACACCGGCTTGCTGTCGATCCAGATTGGAATGCCTATAATATGGCCATCCAGTCCTAAAAAAAACTTCTCACAAGTGTGGAAAACCCTCCAACAACTGCTTTCTTTGTCATAAGTGTCAATGACTATGTACTTTCTGAAAATGTATACAAGGGTAAGTAAACCTTGCACCCTCCCTAGCCATATATCACTACCACTCATATCCCTGCTAGTAAAAAAAAATTCATAGTTGATAACATAATGATCAATAAACTCGAGACGGCCAATGAGTATACCCTCTTCTTTCTTTGTATCAAGAGCTAGAACAGTAACGTCACTTCTGATAAAATACAGATAATCATGCCAATAAATAGGTGGACTATCGTAAGATAAGTATATGAAACTATCGGTTCTCTTTTAGATTTCACGCCACAAGCCAGATCGCTCTGATGAAAGTAAGTGAAATTTGTAGAATAAGTTGGAATTTTCAACCAGGCAACTTATGGTTACCAATTTGTATTGATCTGCATTACGGTAATCACCAACTAGGCCTATTTTTTCCAACTCATTTCTAGGAGCAATCGGATACGGAATCAATTAATACTTGTCAGGACCTGAGCCTACACCCTGGGCGTGGCCGGCACTCAAGAACCAATGATGGTCCCAAATCGAACCCTCATCTTGACTGACAACAAGAGGAAGACTAACTCAAGAATACAAAGCTTAAAAATTGGATAAAAATTATATATTCAACTCGCCATAAAATAGGCAACTTATTTCTTTAAAACATTTTAAAAAATAAATAAACAAACTTCTGAAAATCTACTGTCTATCTATGAAGCCTCTACTATTACAGAGGGGTATCGGGACAAGACCTACGACATCTAAAAACTACTAACTGTAAGATAAAGGTGAAGTCCTCAAGAATATAAGAAGACTCACCAAAGATGACTGGAAAATCCTCGGACCTCAACGAAAAGCCTGTTGATGATCCTGAATACTAGTATCTGCATCATGAAAAAATGCAGGCAAAATGGCTCATGATATGGAATGTATGAGCATATAAGGGGAATTCTAAAGCATAAACATAATCTTGAACTGTTGGAAAAGAAACATAATGACCTATTCTCAACTCACTAAACTCAACTCAACTCAAAGAAACATAGTTCAACTCAACTTAGAGGAAATAAGGCTCAAATCAATGAGAATGTATTCAACTTAGTGAAATAAGGCTCAACTCAATAATAAGATATTCAACTAAGTGAAGTAAGGATCAACTCATTATTAAGATACTCTACTGCGGGTACTCAACTCTAGTGTACTCAAATTTGGATACATAACTCTAGATACTCAACTCAATATAAAGCAACAACATAGATGAAATATATGGAAATCTTTTAAAACAGTAGAAAACAACTCAATGTATTGAAAAATTCAATAATAACTCAATTTGTATGCAAGGATAAAATATAAACTCTATTTGTATATGAAAATACAAAATAAACTCTGGTATATAAGAATACAAAGCATCTCTCTGGAGTTTTCCTAACCGACAACCATCACTACGAGGTATGTGATGATACAACATCTTGCCTCACACTACAAGGGCCATCCTATACCTTGCCGGGGGTATAGAACATAACTACTAACTGGATACACTAGTTTATGCTAAAAAGCACTAAGGAATCATCTAAAAAGTATGACCCTTTGTTACCCATGTTGGCTACACGTTGTATGGAGACAATGAATTATCTGAACTAAAACTAATCCCCAAATCAGTTCTCAATACTACTCCCAAAATGTAACTAGCTCATATGTTTAAAAACATAACTCTTTTTGTGGCTTTAGATAATTACTCAAAAACTAGCTCAAAGGCCCTCTTGGAAATCGGTGTTTCCTCTCTTGCGTAAATGTGAAAACATTAATCTTTGGAAATACTTAGTTCCCATATACTCTTTTTTTAAGAAAATGAACTTCACTTTTACTCTTACTCAACTCAGTGCTTAAGTCTCTAAAACAAGTTGTAGAACAATTTGTAAAAAGACCTATAAATAGGGTTCATGACGAATTATGGACGTGAACGACTAAATTCAAGGTTTTCAATAACTATAGATAGAACTCAATACTCAAAACTCAAGAACTTCAATAATGCTCGTCTGAGAGGGCTCATGTGGAATTATGAGGATGAACTACTCAACTCAAGGACTCAAAGATACTTCCCATCTCAAGACTACTCGACTTATAGGGTTCATACGACGTTATGGCCATGAACTACTCAACTCAAGCACTTCATTGGCAACATTTAATAATTCCATGATTAGGAATATAATCTCAAAAGGATTATGAAATCAGTACTCAAGACTTAGAACTTGAAGATACTACTCCTCTCAAAGATACTAAAATTATGGAGTTCATGCGGAATTTATGGGCATGAACGACTCGACTCGAGGGTCTCCACAACAATATGGAACTCATTTGTACGAATATTTTCATTCTCATACTTACTTTTTCAAAACTTTGTTCAAATCGATTGTTGATCTCAAAGGATTCACATTGGAACTCAGAAGACTTTCTTGAACTCTACTCTTAACTCTCTCTTGAATGTGAATTACGAATTCAAGACTTATGGTTCATGATATGATGGATCTCGTGATGATATAGTAGACGCATGAAAACATTCTCCTCATTCTCATACTCACTTGCTCGAGTCTTGAAACAAATTATTAAAAATTATGGAAGACTCCTCAAAAAGACAGTAAGGGACTTTCTCAAAATGTTCAGAAGATATCTTAAAACTTAACTATAAGCTCGACCTTGAATTTGAATTATGAATTCAATGTTATGATTTGTGAAAGGAAAGATAGTGTGATGATTAAAATTGTTTTAGATAGTTAATCATGAGAAACAGTTCAAAAACATTGTCTAGGGAGCAAGTCTGGGATGCAGAGATGCATTTTAATATTTGGTCGCGAAATAAATTTTGAGACATTGGGGTCTGCGATCTCTCTGCAACATGGAGAGTAAAGTTCACTCTGAAGGAACGGATCCGTGATGTGGACCTGGTACTTGTTTTCTGTCGACATTTTCTTCCTCGTTTTCTAACCCCAATTAGCCTAGATTATTTTTTAACCTCAATTTCTCTTTAGATTTAGATACCCAACACATGTACACACGAATCTAATCAACCACAACTCTAAAATCGACACGATTTCCTTAAGAAATCATCAATATAATCTTAACTCAAGAACGCCAACCAATTTCAAGAACACAATTCAAGAACATCAAACCTTCAACTTTCTAGAACAAATTTAAGTCTGAAATTAACATGATTGACATGTGGGTGAACAAACCCAATGCTAAGGAAGCTGATATACCTCCCAGGGATCAAATCTATTGCGAAAATCCGCAAGAAAACACAAGAACTTTGGCGAACACCTTGATCATCTACTCTTTTCTCCTTTTTTATCTTCTTGAACACTCAACTAAAACCCTAGGCATATAATAGAATTATAAATTTGAACCTAGCAGATTAGACCCCTAAAACCTTACTAAAACCGAATTAACTCTTATTGGGTAAGAAAAAGACCGAAATACCCATCATACTTTTGGGTGACTTTTCTTAATTGGATAGCCTGACTTTAAAAAGGCATATCTCACTCATTCGACCTTGAAACTTAGCAAACTCAGAGGCGTTGGAAAAATAATTCAATGACCTTTTATTTGATATCTTATGGGCCACTTAACTCATCATGTACTGAAAGTTATGGTCGTTTGATGTTGGCCCAAAACTTAGAAGAACTTAGAAATGACTTGAATGAACTCTCTTTAGTTCTTTTTGGAACTCAGGGTGCTACATCTAGTGACCTTAACACTCAAGAAATTTTAAACTCCTAGGTAAATCCTACTCACAATGAAGGATAGTTTGAGTCGTACCTCAAAAAATTTCTACGGTGTTACAATATCTCACCCTTGGGATCATTCGTCCTCGAATGACGGCTGGACGGGGTATGAAACAAGGTTACTCTTATCATCTTTGCCATACCAACTAGAATTTTCCCGCATTACAATTCAAAACCAAATAAGGGCTTTCATTTAGCAATTTCCTATAGCAAAACCTCATCTTCTTCTTTCCCCTCATTAATAAGCTTAGACGGAATTATCACACCATCATTATAATAATAGGATCATTAACCTTCTCTCTCTAACATCACTCAATTACTAAAAGAACCTCTGTAAATATATCTCCCATACTTTTTATAAATCATTACTATCTTATTCTCGAACACTTAACTTGATTTTTCATCTTGTCATCTACCCCTTAGGTCTTAAGCTGACTGTCACTCCCCGAAGCTACCCTTAGGATACGTACAAGGGACTTAGGATCACGAGCGATCCCAAGCTAACCTTTTTAGCATATCAGAAACATACTTAAGATAAACTGAATCAATAAATACTCTATGGAAGCTAATCATGAGATAATCTGAAGTGACGGGGAATACCCATACTAAATCTAAATATATAAGTACTGAGAGTTCAAGAACAACTGTAAAGTAAAACTTAAATTCTAAACCTGATTCTAACTATGTCTGAAAATAACCTCTAACTGACTAGAAGTGCTGGGACATGCACCAGCTAAAGCTACCAAAACTGAAACTAAAAATAAAAGCAAAGGAAGATTATCATTTCAATCATCCTCGAAGAATAAGGACTCACCACTGATGTTGTTGAATTGAAGATTGGAAACTGATCTATGGGTGATCTGGAAGCTGAGAACCCGAACCTACATCACGAGAAGATGTAGAGCAGAGTAGGCATCAATACTTGAAAGGTACTGAACATTCATGATAGAGTAAAGATGAACAATAACATAATTGAACCAAAGCATAATATATGAGCAATAATAAGAGATAAGCATGATACTAAACTAAAAATACTGAACATGAACTAACTGAATGCAGTGACAAGGTTTATAACATGTTGAGACTAAAATCTGACTGTAATTGAGAACATGGTCAATGCAATAAAATGTTGCTGTAATGGAGCTACTAATAACCGACATCAAACCACATGAGCTAAATGTGGAGTTCGATGTATACGCCCAATCGAGAGGACCCAATATACCCTACCATAGTTATAGAGGCATGACTGGCCTGTTAACTAAAATGATACCCACAGAGGGGACATACAACCTATGGGGCACGTAGTTCTGGGACTTGAAGTTGGCTAACCCTAGTCCACTTGGTATTAATCTACTCCCAATTGATTATGAAATTAACAATTTATGACTGCATTTCTGTAATATTGGATAGCTCAAAATACTTACATGCAAACTCCGAGAATGTAACAATTGTAACTGATAATGTGACATTCGTAAAACTAAAGCGTGTGTATATCTGAATAATATGTCCTAGCATGTATAATTCATGAACTAAACGAATATATGCAATTAGGGTTCTGAATATCATATAAGAAACTAAGCAACAATATGATAAATCTGATTTGGATCATTCTAACATTTAAAACCCAACAATTTCTAACATTCAAGAAACCCTAGGTATAGATAATGTTAAGGGAATGAAGATTCTGACTGAAATCTACGGACGTAATGGGTGAAAGGAACGCATTAGTGAAATCCCACATACCTAGTGATGAATTCCATGGAGAAATCTTTCGATTACGAGGCTGAAACTGATGAAAACTTTTTACGTTCTTGGAGCTAGGGCTGGTCGACTTCTCCTATGATTTTTGCTTTAACTTTCACTTGATTTAGGCGAATAATTGATTAGGATAGGTTATAATTTTTACTAGGCTAAAATTGACAAAATGAAACACATAGTTTAGGGGTTAAACGACATAGTTTAGGTGTCCAACGCATAGGGGAAAAGACAAAACGAACCCTGACTTAAGGATCTGAAATGCTAACCAAGACTCTTATTACGGGCCATCAAAGGGACCACGGACCATGGAGTTGGTTGTTGTCTTTGGTCCAATTGCTACTGGTTCTGGGGTCTTGGACCACGAGCCCTACCACGACCTTTGTGAAGAACCACGAACTGGAAGGTCGACATGATTCTACACTTCGGTTGGTGGCATGTTGGCTCAGGTCTAAGGACCCTCCCACGGTTAGTCATCAAGAACATAGCTCGTGAAAGGGCACTGTGGTCTGATGTCAGGCCTTAGGAATTCTAACTCACCACCACAGGTGGTCCACGTCCCGTTAAGGGTCTCGTGGTCCACCTCTGCTGGAGGATGCTAAAGTCCACGGGCAGGTCAACTTACCGTGGACCCCATCACGGTCCGTGAACCCTGCCATGGTTTACTGGTTCAGGTGTTTTCTGCTGCATTTTCTAAGTTTGAGTTTCGAGGTGTTACATTAACACTTGAAATTTACGGACCTATTCAATCATCTCTAAACTGGTCTACATCCTGCTTTACTCTAATACTCGGGAGAAGCTTATCCTCTCCATAAGCAGGTACTAAGACCTCTTTCTATGGTGTTTCTCTTATCCTCTTCTGATTAAATACCCTCTCAATACACATCTTAATGCTCTTGTAACTCTTGTGACTTAGCCACACTTCACGGCCCTTATTTAAATGTTAGGGTCACTTACTTGTACCACTAAATTTAATGTATTTATTGAAGTCAATTCCTCAGCTACTCTATCTCACGTCTTCTAGATCAAATCTCAAGACTAACATCATCACCCTTATATTGCCATTCTTTTTATCAGGACACTAATCTCAAATTCAAGCATAATGTTTATTACTAAACCCGAATATCAATATGATTACTCGCCTACTATACTAACTCACCACTACTATATATGCACAATTTTAGAAACACTCGTCCATTAGGACCTTATGACAAGTAGTCAATCCTTACCTCTCAATTAGTTCTATCATCCTCTGAATACCATGGGGTTTCCCCCTTCAAAGTTCATAAGCCTATCTTTGGTCTATAACCTCATGAATACTTGGCAATGTAATTCTAGACATACACTTAGTTTTCTTTAACATGATGACACATCGACATCAACTCTATTCCAATTAACAATACACTCTAATTTATCTTGACTACTAACAATTTTACTTCCTTCTATCAAGAACTCTCTACAACATTATTATTACTTATTTTACTCATAAGGAAACTCATCACTTTTAACTGACTGGGTACACGATTTGAATAGCATAATCTTCCCCATCACTAGAAACATTCCTTAAAGTACTGAACCTCTGCATACCTTCCTCTAACTCTGGGCACTTCCACTACTACTGCTCATCATCTCGTAACTTAGGTTACCACTTTGGGTGAAAATCTACCCAAGCTCTAAACATACATCCTCATAAGGATCTCAGCTGAAACATAGCTTAGGGGAAAAAGTACTACTCTCTTTTAGCTCAAATGCACGATTCATATGAATATGAAGGCATTACTCTGAAACTCAACACGTAACTCACTCATGGGATTCTCTCAAGCCCTTCTGGAGCCTCATGACTTTTTCAATACTTTTGCTAATAATAACTCATCCACAAGGATCTTGGGATTTACTTTTCAACCACCTTTAGTATGAGGGGTAGTCAAATGAATCTGAGAAACACACGAGTATGAATAAATCTCTATGATATAGATCTATTGCACGATTAAGAGTATGAAAGATGGGAAACTTTTCTTAAATGTTTGTAGTCCCTCATTTGTAGAAGTGGGGCCCTCACAACCATAAACAAGATCCTACATGACACGACTTAATAGAGACCCACCCTAGGACACTTGAAGTTTGTGCTCTGATACCAAGTTTTTCATGACCGAACCTACAACCTTGACGTGGCTAGCACTCGAAAACTATTGTTGGTCCCAAAGCGAACCCTCATCCTGGTTGACTACAAGCGGGAGAATAACTCAAACATATAAATCTGAAAAACTGAATAAAAATAATATACTCAAATCGCCATAAAATAGGCAACTTAAGTCTTTAAAATATTTAACAACATAAATGAACGGACTTCTGAAACTATATTGTCTATATCTGAAGCCTCTACTATTACAGAAAAATATCGAGACAAAACCCACGACATGTCAAAACTACTAATTGTAAGATAAAGGTGAAGTCCTCCAAAATATAAGAAGGCTCATCAAAGCTGACTGGAACATCCCCTGACCTCAACAAAACACATATTGATGATCCTGAATACATGTATCTGCATCATGAAAAGATGTAGGCCAAATGGCTCAGTACATGGAATGTACGAGCATGTAAGGGGAATTATAAAACATAAACATAAGCTTTAACTGGGGGGGAAAAGAAACATACTTACCTCTTATCAACTCACTCAACTCAACTCAAAGAAACATAGTTCAACTCAACTTAGAGGAAAGAGGAATCAACTTAATGATAGAGTATTAAACTTACTGAAATAAGGCTCATCTCAATAATAAGATATTCAAATAAGTGAAAGAAGGCTCAACTCATTAATAAGATACTCAACTGAATATAAAGCAACAATATAGATGAAATATATGGAAAGCTTTTAAAAACAGTAGAAAGCAACTCAATGTATTTAAAAAGTCAATAATAACTCAATTTGTATGCAAGGATACAATATAAACTCTGATTGTATATGAAAATACAAAATTAACACTGTCTATATAAGAATACAAAATATCTCTCTAGGAGTTTCTCTAACTGACAACCATCACTTTGAGCTATGTTATGATACAACGTCTTGCCTTACATTGCAAGGGTCATCCTATACCTTGCCGAGGATATATAACCTAACTACTAAGTGGATACACTAGTCTATGCTAAAAAGCACCAAAGAATCATCTAAAAATTATGACCCTTTTCTACCCATGTTGGCTACACAGTATATAGAGACTTTGAATTATCTGAAATCAAACTCGTCCCCAAATCCCTACTCAATACTACTCCCAAAATGTAACTAGCTCATATGCTTAAAAACATAACTTTTTATGTGGTTTGAGATAATTACTCACAAACTAGCTAATATTGCCCTCTTTGAAATCGGTGTGTCCTCTCTGGCTTAAATGTGAAAACATTTACTCTTTGGGAATATGTGTTCCCATATACTCTTTTGAATAAAATGAACTTCACTTTTACTCTTACTCAAGTTTTAAAACAATTTGTAAAAAAACTTCTTAAAATAGGATTCATGCCGAATTATGGACGTGAACGACCTAATTCAAGGTTTTAAATAACCATAGATAGAACTAAATACTAAGAACTGAAGAACATCAATGATACTACTCATCTCAAGAATGCTCGACTTTGAGGTTTCATGCGGAATTATTAGCATGATCTACTCAACTCAATGACTCAAAAATACTCTTTATCTCAAGACTACTAGACTTTTAGGGTTCATGCTGAGTTATGGACATGAACTACTCAACTCAAGGACTTCATCTGTAACATGTAATTACCCCATGATTAGGAATATAATCTCAAAAGGATTATGAACTCAATACTCAAAACTTAGAAGTTAAAGATACTACTCCTCTTAAATATACTAAAATTATGGAGTTCATGTGGAATTTATGGGCATGAACGACTCGACTCGAGGGTCTCCATAAAAATATGGAACTAATGTATACAACTCTTCTAATTCTAATACTTAATTTCTCAAAACTTAGTTCAAATCGATAGTTGATATCAAAGGACTCACATTTGAACTCAAAGACTTTCTTGAACTCTACTCTTAACTCTCTCTTGAATATAAATTATGAATTCAAGAGTTATGGTTCAGGATATGAAGGATCTCGTGATGATTAAGTAGACTCGTGAATACATTCTCATACGCACTTGCTCGAGTCTTGAAACAAGTTATTAGAAATTGTAGAACACTCCTCAAAAAGACTCTAAGAGACGTTCTCAAAATGTTAGGAAGAACTCTCAAAACTTACTTCTTAGCTCTACCTTGAATTTTAATTATTAATTCAAGTTTATGATTTGTGATAGGAAAGATATCATGATGATTAAAAGTGTTTTAGATAGTTAATTATGAGAAACGGTTGAAAAACACTATTTATAGAGCAAGTTTGTGACACGGAGATGCATTTTAATATTTGGTTGCGAAAGGAATTTTGAGACAGTGGGGTTTGCAATCTCTCCGCGACGCGGAGAGGAAAGTTCACTATGAAGGAGCTGCTCCGCGACGCGGACCTGGTACTTTTTTGTGTCCCACTTTTTCTTTCTCATTTTCTAACCCCAATTCGCCTATATTCGATTATTTTTCTCAATTTCTTTTTTCGATTCAGATACCCAACACATGTACACAAGAATTTCATCTGCCATAACTCTAAAATCGACACGATTTCCTCAAAAACTCATCAATCTCATCATAACTAAAGAACCGCCATTACCCAGACCATCGTGATTGGCACCACACTAACCCTCTGGTGGGAGAACACTACTACAACCCAAACTAAACAACTTAACAAAAAATTAAGGTATTTAAGGATACGGAAGTAGGTTTTAAATGTAGAAATTATATAGATTTCTCATAAACTCCAAAGGTTTAAAGAATCTAGCAAAACTAATACGGATGAACAACCCCTAGAACATGAATGTCATTGTACCAAAACTCTACTAACGACAAGTCTAAGAACAAGGGGTACAACCCCGAAACAGAACAAACACCTTACATAAATAGTCTGAGTCCGAAAAGAGTAGACTTAATCAAGAAAGATCCATGGCAGCCTGAAAGAATTGGCTCACCCTTGAATCTGATCACGCTCAATAGTAACCTAGCTGAGGTCTATCAATAGCAGCGTGAAGATGCCATGTACTCAACAAAGAACAACCAAGTGCAGTATCAATACACAACCACAGTGTACTGGTAGGATCACACGGCTATTTCAGTAAGCACAACATATATCAGAATTACAACAAGGTAAACACATGCATAGAATATATAAATATATATACACATTGATTATCTTTTCAAAAGCAATGCACGATTCCACATTCTCAATAACAAGTAGATATAACAAATCAATGTTTCTCTCATTGAACCTAATTCAATGGTCCTCTCATGGAACCCATACCCAAATTGTTAGTGTGTCGTATCGTCACACACGTTCCAATGTTGATGTCGATACGTGGCAACCGATCTCATTTTGTGTGTTGGATTGTGACACCTGTTCCAATGTTTATGCCAGTACCTGATAGTTGATCACATTTAGTGTATCGGATAGTGACACCCGCTCCATTCAACAAACTACAACAACAATGTATATTGTCACAATCATACAACAAGAAGTGATTCATGGCATGTAGTTCTTCATTCATACTTATTTACATTAAGTGTGATTAATAGGCATCATTCACATACATGCATGCATTACAATGAAGAAATTACTAACATACATCCCACAAAATATGAAATCACAACCATCACCTACCTCGAGTCCAAGATTGAATCCCCTAAGGCACTTGAATCTTCCCTTTACAGAATTTTTCCGCTTGTTCTAGGTGTACAAAAGATTATTATATGCAAGGATCAACAAACAAGACCCAATTACCCGGATCATAATCAATAATATCAACCCACGGGTCAAACCCTTGATCCCCATACCAAGATTAGGGCTTTTTCCAGCATAATCCACAGATCAAAACCCTCTCCATCGATATTCACCTAAGAAACTAAGTTCTACGGATCTAAAGAAGGATTGACGAAGTAAAAAATTTACATTTAGCCTCAAGAATGGTAAAAAAACTGTCAAGAACACACCTGGGGTCGTTCCTTAGCTCTCAAAGTCAAAAAGTGCAAAATAAAATGTTTTGGTGTTTTATTTCTGACTTAAGTCGCGTTTGTCCCACCATAGCGGTCCTCACCCAGGTATAGCTGCCTCGCCCTGGCGGGAATAATTCCGCCACAGCGGCTTGCACGAAAATAGTGAGCAAATTCAAGAATTCCAAATCCCCATTTCACAGCACATTTTCAACCCATGACACTCAGAAAATACGTGTTTACAGTAAGATAATTTTCAGGAGTTTTACTAACCCGAATACATTTTCGTAAAGTCGTACGATTTCCTTAACGTCTTAGGTATATACTCATGTCATCACAGTCATTACTAAATCTATCATTCAATACTAGATATCCCTAGACCTCACTGACTCAGATTTCGTCCAAATCTGGACTAGGCTAGAAATTTTAATGTTACTACTCAAAAGTTTTCTGGCCCCTATTGTTTCCCCAATGGCTTTTATATAACGACGGGTTAAGGTCGTTACACTAGATACCAATTTATCCATCAATCGTCCCCGAGTGATCAACTAGAAAGGAGTGGCTAAAGTCAGGGTAGAGTAGTATCTAAATCATCAAATACCTGGGATACTTATCTCACATGCCCTTTTTGGTTTCCCAAGTAGCTTCCTCAACTGGACGATGCTTCCATTGTACTTTGACATACTTAATCTCCTTGATCCTCAAACCAACCAATTGAATACCTACACATATTCCCATACTATGCCTTAATGAAGTCATCCCAGTACTCGAGTGATAATTATTGTTGTATCCACACTTAACTAACAACAAATCTATTCCCAATAACCACCAAAGTTGATCGTACACATGTGTGCAACATGTTATCAAGGACTTTGACACAAACATCAGGACGAATCCTCTCACATAACCATGATAAAATGCTAAATCGAAACTCGCCACAATTAGAGGTGAACCCGAACCAACCAACACACATTCATAATAGCCAAACAATCATAGTTGTTATTAACATCTCCATCTCACAACTCAAATTCCCATAAGTTACAAAAAATTGATCTTTAGAAATCAGATACTAATCGAAGGATATGTCTAAGCGTACAAGCCCTTCAACAACACTATCGAAATGCTAGATTTAATAATTGTAGATTGTCTCTTAAAACCTGTAGAATTTGATCCAATGATCCCCACATTCAACCACACATAATCGATACATGACCTCAAAGACAAGATGAAAATTACGATTATCGAAAAACACTAAATACGCATGGTAGCTCTTCTATATATTCTCATAAGCAAGTGGTACCTATAGAACCACTAAAATACTTTAACAACTCCAACACAACACTAAATATGTCATTTTAAATAACCAAACCTTCCCAATCTTCCCACTCAACTAAGAGAACATCGCAGGATCAGCACAACTGATCCACCAATAGGGATCCACCCACACAATTAAAAGCACGCGTAAGCATAGCTAGTGCATCATACTCAGAAGCATGTACAAAATGAAATAGATGGTCACATAACACTTTATCGAATAACACTAAAGGTTTTCGTCTGAATAGTCGATACCAGCCATTTCCATTCACTTGACTCCACATACTCTTCACATCCTTCCACTGAAGCCCACAATCTCAATACTAACAACCATCATGAACACTTAGACCATTTACCTTACTCTAAACCAACACTTTTAAATGAAAACCTTTCTTAGGTACTTAACAATCAACAGTAATAAATTTTACAACTCAACCCAAGGGTAAGTCTTTTCCATTGCTCGATACCGGATACAATTGATCATTTCTCACATTACCAATTCATACCTTGACAAAATATATCACCACGAATGTAGACTTACAATGAAAAATATGAATTCTAAATTCAACCATATAACACAATCGCCTTATCTATCAACATTAGCTTGTAACTTGAAGATTTTTATGAATTCATGGATCTTCACATATCATTGATCACATCTCCATCGATCTTACAATATCTTTCGCTAAAATTTTAATAATACTCATTACTACACTCAAAAATAAAAAACCAAACACTTATCATCACACTCGAGCTAATGTTTGTACACTCATTTCTCAAATCCTTTCCAATAGTTTTAACCAATCTGACGACTTTTGACACTATTGCCATAGCCACAACAAAACGAATGAAATCACACATCTCTGAACCCAATTATCTACCCCTTTGAAGATATATCTTTAGCCTTTGCAATCAAAGAAAATACTCTTGTTCTCTCCTCTCTCTAAAGGTTGTACTACATCCCACTATTTTTATTTATTATGACTCTAGCTCTTTAAAATTTATTCGAGTGGTGTCCCACCATCTCTTAAAACTTTCCATACAACCACGCTACTCACCAAATATTAGAAAACCACAACCTTAGTACTCGCAAGTCGTAATTACTGGACAAATTTCACTTAACCAACAATCTCATTATATATTTGCATCCCGTCACAAAATCTTATTACCATTATTCTCAGTCAGCCCTGATTATCACTATGAAGCAAACTCTTCATCAACCAAACACCTCAAACTTAGGTTTACTCTTCAACTTCAAAGGATTACCCTAATTTATACGCACTTTCTTACTAACATCTTCAATTGCCTTCACCCAAGTATACTCAATGAAACTTTCTTTATCCATGATCTTGTCATTCCGATATTAATCCACTCCCTTATGGCTTAAGATAAAATCAGCAGTCCCCATATTACCCTCCTTCTTCTTAAAAAAAAGACAGGAGCACCCCACGGGGAAACACTAGGACAGATGAAACCTTTATCAAGAAGCTCTTGGATTTCAGCCCTAAGCCCTCTCATTTCGGCTAGAACAATGCGATAAGGAGGAATGAAGATGGGGCGAGTGCTAGTCTCCAAGTCAATGCATACATCTATATCTCTATCCGGAGGCTTACCAACTAATCAGTAGGAAACATTTCTCTAAATTCAGACACCACAGGAAATAGTCTCAATAGTGGGAGACTCAACCTCAGCATCATGAATATGAGCCAATTATGCCAAACAACCCTGCCCCACTAGTTTCCTAGCCCGCTCAAAAGATATGATCTTAGTTAGCTTAGGCTTGTACACCCCTTTCCACTCTAACCTTTCCCTACCCGGGATCTCTAGAGTTACTCACTTAGTATTACAATTAAGCCCGGTATAATAGGGGGACAACCAAGTCATGCCTAAGATTATATCAAGTCAGTCATATCCAAATTAACCAAATCAACCCAAATTTGAAAATCGATAAACACAATAGGATAACATGATATACATGGGTGACTGTGACTAATTCTTCAATCGGGGTAGAAACATGGATGGAGGCATCAATTATATCACAATTCATATCAAATTCTGAGGTAAATCACACAGATACATAAGAGTAAGTAGAACCCAAATCAAACAACACATTAGCCATCCGGTCAGAAGCAATAATAGTACTTGTAATTACTACATAAGATCCTCAACCTCGGTCTTGCTCGAAAAGGCATAAAACTGAGCCATGTCATCTTGACGGGCAACCTCTTTGCCTAGTTGCACTGCTCATCTACCCGCATTACCATTTCCCTAGCCTTTACAGCCTCGTTGACTTCCTGCTCATATGCCCAGGTTCTCTAAAATTTTAACACAATTAATAACTTAACCAAATAAATATCGTTGTTCTTAGAGCAGTCGTATCTTTACCCTTCTTGATATACAATCAATCCATGAAATCCTAGTATAGCTTCTAACGTCAATAGACATAACTTAATTTCATCATTTGCTAAACAACCCATACATGTTGTAACGACAATAGTAAATGTATTTTCCAAAGTAATGGTGTTCATTAGCTAGTCTTCTTTTACCAAACTTTTTGAATATTGTCACCTATAACTTGAATCTACAAATCTGACCTTACTCCCTTCACAAGCGATGATAGTAGCTAGCGAGCCCCACAAAACACTTAATTTCAATCACAGAACTAGGTCGGACCCAATTCCCGATTGCTTCAATCCTTTGGGAATCTACCATTACCCCTTCCCTTGAAACTATATACCCCAAAAAAGGCAACCGAAGTCAACAGAAATTCACATTTAGAATTTTGCAGAAAGCTTCTGCTTCCCAAGAACACCAAGAACAATACGAATATGGCCGGCATGCTTTTCCTCACTTTTTGAGTAAACCAAATTGTTATCAAAATATACTTTAACACACCATTCATCAAACTAATGAAAGTTGAAGGCACATTGCTCAATCCAAATGACATAACTAGAAATTTGTAGTGACCATAGCAGGTCATGACCGTCGACTTGGGCACATCGTCTGGCCTTATCTTTAACTGATGATGGCCAGACCTTAAATCAATATTAGAGAAAACTGATGCACCCTGCAACTTGTCAAAATATCATCTATCTGAAGCAGTGAATACTTGTTCCAAAAGGTGACCCTATTCAACTATTGGTAGTCTATACAGATCCTCTCTTGTTAGTGATGGTGTTACCACTTTGTTGCTCTAGTTCGGACCATTGAGTGAAAGAGGAAAGATACCAATTTGTGTCACCCATATACCAATTGGATTCCAGGCATAGCACGGAGGAGTAGAAATAAGTGACTTTTTCCTAAAGTCCTATAGCCTTTTAGATAAAAGTACGGACGTCTTCGTACCGTTCCACAAGACTCTACTAGACTTATTTTGGTACGATGAGATCAACGAACCTAGGGCTCTATTACCAACTTTGTCATGACCCAGACGGGCGTGATTGGTACCTACATTAACCATCTGGTGGGAGAACCAGTACTACAATCCAACCTATCACCCAAAATATGAAATTACAACTATCACCTACCTTGAGTCATAGCTTGAATTCCCTAAGGCACTTGAATCTTCCCTTTACGGATTCATTCCTAATGTTCTAGGTCTACAATCAATTAATATATGCAATGATCAACAAACAAGACCCAATGACCCATATCATAATCAATAATATCAACCCACAGGTCAAACCCTTGATCCCCATACCCAGATTGTGGTGTTTTCAACCATAATTCCCAGATCAAAATCCTCTTCCACTAACATTTACCCAAGAAACTAAGTTCTACGGATCAAAACAAGAATTCAGGGAGTAAAAACCTTACTTTTAGCCTAAAAAATGGTGAAAACCATCAAGAACACTCCTGGGGTTCTTCCTTAGTTCTTAAAGTTGAAAAGTGCATAATAAAACATTTTTGGGGTTTTATTTTTGACTTAAGTCGTGTCTGTCCCGCTACAGCGGCTTGCACAGAAACAGTGAACAAATTTAAGAATTCCAAACCCCTATTTCACAACACACCTTCATCCCATGATACACCAGAAAATACTCGTTCACGCTAAGATCAGTTTCGAGACTTCCACTCACCCGAATTCAATTCCATAAAGTTGTATGATTTCCTTAACATATTAGCTATGTACTCATGCCATGACATTCATTACTAAATCTCTTATTCAATACCAGATTTCCCTAGAACTCACTGACTCCGATTTCATCTAGATCTGGACTAGGCTAGGGATTCCCAAGTTACTTCTCAAAAGTTTTCTAGCCTCAATTCTTTCCCCATTGGAATTTCTATAACGATTGGATCAGGTTGTTACACAAACAAAAACCAATTTCGAGAACACAATTAAAGAACATCAAACCTTTAACTATCTAGAATGAATTTAACAACAAAATTAACATGAATGGCGTGTGGGTGAACGAACCCAATGTTATGGAACCTTACATACCTCTTAGGGATAAAATCCATGGCAAAAATCAACAAGAAAACTCAAGAACTTCGATGAACGCCTTGATCCTTGCTTCTTTTCTCCTCTTTTCTCTTTTTTTTCCTCTTCTTAAACTCTCAACTAAAACCCTAAGAATATATTAGGATTATAAAACTGAACCTAATCAGATTAGACCCCTAAAACCTTACTTAAAACGAATTAAGTCTAACTTCAAAAGGGCATATCCCACTCATCCGACCTTGAAACTTAGCAAACACATTGGTTGGGGATTGGATAGGTGATTTGCTTATATGATTTGGACAATCCTTTATTCATGAGCTAGCTTTTAAGTTGAATTAGGTCTATGTGATATATCTTTTCATTTTATATACTCTGTATAAAAAACACTTATTTATATTTAGTCCTACTTGATATATTTATAATGTACCATACTGTGAATGCAATAACATTTTCCCAATTATCGCTAAATGTTCAGTAGGAGCTTGAAGCGAGAGACTTGGGAAAGGAGACCACATTAAATTGAGGTGTAACTTGAAACTATGTAACATAGTTTGACCAATCATAATTGATCTCTTTTGTTGCTAAAAGGAAAATCTATTACCACTAAATATATTTTTTGTTGTAATAACTTGAACTACTGCAACCTAGCTCCACAGACCGACTAAGAACCTGATCTTCTTTAATTTTTGTCAGTCATCAAAACATAATTTCATATCAGCTCAACACATGTACTTTTGGTTCTATATGGAGAAAAAATGGTAATAGATATATCATTCGAATGCAATCCCTCAAGTTAGCTAGGTAGGATATAAAAATATGTCAGTATTAGGCAGGATTAAAAAAAAGGAAAATGCTTCTTCCAAATCAACAAGGAGAAGTATAAGCAGAATATTGTGATAAATAAGCGTCTGACAATTAGAGTACCATTTCATATTATAGAATAGGAACATATATATACTCTTAAACTTTCCTTCAAACTCTATTTTAAGATACTAACTATGTCTTGTTCCAATTGAGCATCTGAAAACATTAGAACAACACAAAAACATAACATATGACGATGTTTGATTGACAAAGACATTGTTAAGAAAAATTTTAACCTTAGCATTCTCTCTCTGGTGTGCTTGAGTTGACTTACAAGAAATTATATCTAATATTTAAACAGTTCCATGTTAATTGTTAAGTGGAAGTCTCCTATTTTTATTTGAAAAAAGAAAAGGTTCAATCAAATAGTGTCAAGCAAATTTTAAATGGAAGATTCACCAAACATCTTGGCAAGGCAATGCTACAATCTTTCATCTATTGGAATTCATCACTTGAAATGCGCAAAAAATAAATGAAGAAGTTTTTCTTCAAAATGCAGAAACCTTGTCTATTAAAATATTTAAAAATATCCTCAATCTACTAGAAATAACCATGTCTATCACCTCTTCTCCTCCTCCTCCAACTGCTTCCTCTTCTTCTAATAATTCCCTTCTTGGATGGAAATACCTTGAGAAATTTATATACAAAATTTGAGAAGAATTAGAAATGATTTAGACTTGTTGGCTTAGTTGAGATGTTTTATACAAAAAATTGAAAGGAATCTCTAATCTGGACTTTAAGTCTCATTTATGACACCACAAGAAGTAAAACACAAAATGGAACTGAAACTAGTTGGTACCTTTAATGATAAATCTTCTAATGTCATCTATGGTTTTGCAGCAATATAAGCCTTATTAGCAATCGTTACATTATAGGAGGACGTCTTATGGACATAAGGTAATGTTGGATGAAGGCAATACATGAGATAATTGATTGTCTCCAACATTGCGGCATTTTCGTACACATTGATAATAGTATCATACTTGTATAGATCATGATACTGTGTTGAGTGACATTCTACTAGAAAAGACACTTGTTAGTGGTTGATCCAGACTCCAAAGCAAATAATAATGCATCCAGACCTAAACCAAAGTTCTCCAATGTATAGGAAACCCTCCAACAGCTGCTTGCACTATTTTAAGTAGCAAGGACTCTGTACTTTCTGAAAATGTATATCTTTAAGGAAAGTAAACGTTGCGCCCTCCCTAGCCATATATCTTCATCTGTTAAAATTTAACCGTAGCTTATATCATAATTATCAAGAAACTGAGGAAGGTCGATTAGTATGTGAAATTTGTAGAATAAGTTGGAAATTTTAACCAGCTTACTTATGGTCACCAATTTGTTTTGATCTACATCTGGGTAATCAATCTTCATAGGATGAAGTCGCCATAATATATCTTCCCGCAATTCAATAATATATTTCTTCTGCTCTCTTGTCATTTGTTATGTTGAAATTTGGTTTCAATAAGGACTCCTATTTCAAACCCTATCCCCTCTCCTGTTGTATACATTTATCTCGTTAAGTAATGTATCATTTGCAATTATCGGATTACCAAAAGATGTATATATCCAAGAGCAATGAAAAAACTGAATTTTTGTAATTGGGAATATCCAGGTTTTTTGTAATTAGATAAACTTATAGGATGTAATTACTCCAAAAGTATGAGATTTCTGCTCTTTATAATAGTTATCAAATTAGAAACTCAAAATAATTTAAAGGAAAAAAATGAGAAAATTTGGAAATAGCAAATATAATATATATAATAAGGCTCTATAACTGTAGTTTCGATAATTGCTCTTCATAGCACTAGTTTTGTTTGCTATAGAGGTTGCAGTATGTATATTTCTGCCCTTTTGTATAATTCTCTTGTGAATATACAACTAGGGTAAGTATATACAAATTATGTACTTATCCATTTTTGAATAATTTTAGAATTCTATTTGTATATTTTACTTGTCCATATAAAAACAACATAATTGATTATGAAATTTTTTAAAAGCCCCAATTCGGATCAAACTTTTCTGCCCATTTTATATCAACCTCTCTTTTTTTTTAAAATAGCCCAAATTAGCTGAAACCCTAATCTATTTTCTGAACCTGCAAATAACTCGTGTCGTTTCTCTATGGCTTACTTTTCCAAACCAACACCAGCAATTTCAACAGATCACTAGTTTTGTTTTGGTGCGATTTTCATCTGAAAAATAATGAGATGCTCTCCTCTCTATCTCTCTCTCTCTGTCATTGACGTCTCTCTTCTTTAATTCGGTCAACAAGAAGCTAAAATACTCTTGAAATCTCTTATGAAGAATCACAGACACAAATTTTTGAATTTGAAAGTCTATTTTCAAATCAAATCTTGCCCAAAAATGCAATCACAAGATCCCTAGTTCATAACTATAAATAGAAGGTCTTGCATTCATTTTTGTTGAATTGTTTTGCCCCCATACCACACCTGAAACCATTGTAAATTTGTGCTCGTCGGATCTCTACTTAGTGTTAGTGCTACAACAGGTTGAAGAGAGTTTACGGATGAGATTCAAGTAGACGCCAGACTCACTCTTTAATGTCATACAACAGGTTGAAGAGAGTTTAAGGAGGAAATTTGAGTAGACATCGGCCTCGCTCTTCACTCACCTACCACAGGTGACATTTGACCTCTCCTTTTCTCTATTATTTTTGTCTCTGTGACAAACTATTATTCTTATCTTAAGAAAATAACGACTTTGCATTAACTAACTTACTTAGCTATAATTATATATGACTACAAAATATATTGGGTTCTCATTCGAGCTCTGTATAGATCTGAAGCCATATTTCTTTCACATTTGATCCGTCATTCATTTAAGAAATGATTTTGTTTCGTGATTAAATCTTCCATTAAAAATAGTTAGTGGGCCAAGTTAAATTTTTATTTGATGACTTTAAATGATAAAATTTTGTAGCTCATGTATTCATATGTAAAAGTATGTTTCAAAGAGATCGAGTGTTGTTCTTGGTAAGTAAGAAATGTTATGCAGGTTACATTTTTTTTAAAAAAATATTAGTGTAAGAAAAATCATGATCCTATGCATGCTCAGAAGATTCCTGTCTAATCTCTATGCACACAATAAATATAGATTTTAAGCTCGTCTCCTAATACATTGGTTAGTAGAGTTTTATGTATAAGTGTCGTTCTAAATTATTTAGTGATGGCGGTGTAAAATGTGGAAGCATCATGGATTGAAATGTGGAGTATTAATTTTGTGCTTATAAGACATGAAAGGTGGCTTGGTAGTTTTGAGTTTGGTTTAAAGTTATCAATTGTAGGAAAATATCTTGATAGGCATTTGGACATTTTTCGTGTTTTGGATAGTATATTCGTTTTATGACTTTACTTAGCTCTATATTTGATTTATTCACTATCATTTAAAGTTAAATCGTCTTACCAATTTCCTTACTCTCTCTTTATTTACATGAATACTTCCAGAGCTAATTGGAGTCTTCATAAAAGACTTCTACCATGCACGAAGTCTCATTTCAAGACACATCACCATTGCTATATTTGAAAGCGTGCATCCTCTCTTCCGCTTTGTGTCTCCCAATTCTCAAAAGCTCATGCAAAATGGACATGGCAAAGTAGCAAAGAAATATGGAAAACTACTCCTTTCTTTTCTCTTTTAGTCATTACTTTATTATGTTTGTGTCCACATTGATATTTTGACTTTATATGACATGACACTTATTTTCTCTTTGCCCCTTCTACTTTTTAAAGACTAGCTACTTTAGTCTTTAAAAGATTAGGTATGTTGGGTCTTATGGAATTTTTAATTTTTTGCAAATCATTTTAAAAAATAGATAAGTACACCTTGATTGGATCCATTAAGTTTTTTTACGAAAACATTGACTAAATGGCTTCACTTAAAAACTTTTGGATAAACATTTCTTTGATCTACTTTGGTTTATTTAATTCTGATTTGTTGCAAAATATGAGGGATTTTATTTTTAAGATATGTGTCACAAATATTTTAGAAAGTATTTATAAGATATTCCTTTTAAATTTGCTCTTTTTTTAACTAATTAACATAAGTTTTGGCCAGTGATTAATAACGCTTCAAAGACACTTCATCCAGTTCTAAGCATCAACGATTGTTAATCAATATATAACCCAACTAAATGAGTTGGGGTCGAATCCCACAGGGGGTGGTACGTGTTTGAGAGTCAATTGGGAGGTGTGAAAATGATCAACTCAGTCATAGGAATAAACATTATCAAATAAAAACTTCATTAAAATCAGGGGGTGTCACGAATGTCAAATAAGGGGATTCTGCTTTAGATTATCTCCTCCAAACAGTGGCAAAGAATACGAAATAACAATAATGAGACGGGTTCTTGGGATGTGATTCGATTATAGGCTAATATAGACAAATGGGTAATTGCAAGTATTAGAAAATAGCTAGATATTAGTGAGTAAGCTAGGTTATAGAGGAAGTAAACTTTCTCTCGAACAATTTACCTCGAATCAAGTTGATTTCTCTCGAACATCAAGAAGCATGAAAAATAAGGACAGCCCACATCTTAGTCCATTCACTCTCTCGAGCTGAATGTGTCGAATTGGATTTACGATTCACTATCTCGACCTGAACCCATGTCAACCCAATACCCACTGACCATCAATCAATAAGCTTAGTTTTAAAACCTCTCTCGAGCAAGCAAAATACACAGGGGTTGCGACTACAATTCTTAAATTATACCACAATTAATGACTGAAGTCACTTATAATAGCATTTAAACTAACAATTAACAATACCCATAACCTAAATCAGCACATAATCACATTTCAAGAATTGGGGTTTTAGCTAGACATTATAAAAAGATAAAAATCTTTACCAAATTGAGTTTCCATCAACTGGGTAAGATTGATTTCGTCCTTACAATGTTCCAATTCGAAGAATCTCACAGACCCACTTCCAATTTCTCAAAAGTGAAAAACATCAATTCTTTAAAGCTTAGGAAAAACTAGAGAAAACTTGGCTCATAGTTCAAAACTCTCAAAAATAAAAATATGAACTCAGATACTATTCAATTGATATTAAACTAAATGTTCAAAAATGTGTTTATAGTCACCAAAAATGTGCTGTGAAGAGTCACTCAGCAAATTAAGTCGGGCTCACCAATCCACTCGGCAATCCGCCCTTTGGTTCTTTTCGTCGCCCTTCTCCCTTGGCCTTCAGCATCCTCAAGGTCTGTAACTTTGGGCGATCCAACAATGCTTTGCGAAACCACTCGGCAATCCGTTGAATGCTCCTTTCTCTCGCCAACTTGGTTCTTTCCTTTAGGGCTTGGCACACGTGAACTTTAGGCGGTCAAGTAGCTATTTGGCGATCCCAAGGCTTGTTTTTCTTCATTCTTTCAGCTCGCTTTGGTCCTTTCTGCAAATTAGTATCCTCGCTTTATTCCTCAATCCATATGACTAGAAATCAAGGGTTTTACATCAGTTATTGGCACAAAATAAGCATTTGAGGACACTAAATCTATGTAAATATAGCCCTAAATGAGTCCAAATCTCAAACTCATCAACACCCCCAACTTAAACTTTTGCTTGTCCTCAAGTAAAACTCAAGTTCAGCAGTTCAAAAAGGATGTCTCAAACAGTGCTACAAAAGACTCAATCATGAATGCACACAACAAGACTCAACTTACTCATGCAACGATCAATTGTGCACTCAAAGGTTCAACTTGTGACTCACCATTATCAAAGATTCTCAAGTTCACAATACTTGCTTCAAATGGAAGTTCAAGCTCAACAAAGGTACTCAAATGCCCTCACACAAAGAATGATTTCATATTCACATACTATTCTTCAACAGTTTATAGATCCGGAATCACATACAACTCTCACACTAACAAAGATGAACACAGTATGACTTGTCCCATAGGTTTGCCCTTATTTTCCAACCAACATTCATTTCAGCTCACTCAAGATCAAAAGGTCTTTTCAAGGCTTGTAAAGGGGCTGAGTGTAAAGGTATGGTCATTTTGGCTCAGTGGTTTCTATCCTCATAAAATGTGGTATGAACATCACTTTCTTTCCTTTTATTCAACATTTCCACCCATGCTCAAAATTCACCCAATTATTCATTTCTCATGGAATACAGGACTCCCCATTTCTTTTGCAACGTTAACAACTTTATTTCACAACTTTATCATTCTTTTACTTTTTTCATTCTTCTTTTCTCTTCTTTTTTTTCTATGGAGGGGTTCCATCTTTTTCAAAATCATTGGTAAAGGGGGATTCCATTTCACTTCTTGATTTACCTTCTCTTTTCACCACACCCCCAACTTAAGCTTTTGGCCATAGTTGGCTACTCAAACAAACCACACTTCATGAGGATTATGGGTGAATGGATAAAGAGGGTTTACAATTGCATCAAGTTTCTTCCAAGAAAAGGCTAAGGATTAAGGGGTGTTTAAGCAAAGTTCACACATCTCACAAGGTTGGCCACAAGAGAGGTATATAGTCAACTTGTTTAACTCTTCAAAATTGTTGCCTAAGATCATTTCAAGAGCTTGCATCACTTAGTCAACCAGACCGACGGAGTAAATTGTCGGTGTCATCACATAAGGTTCCCGGTAAGCTCATCACACACGACATTAGCATCAATATTAATCAAGACTCCACACTTTCGCTAGTATGCAATGATCATCACAGGAGACTCAATTCGATAATCGGCTAGTCACAACGAGATGAAAAAATTCACATATTATATATGAAACTTCATTTGGCCTCATCGTAGTCGCGGATTCATTTTTGTTCGATTAAGAGACCTATTCAAGTCATCGATATTGATCATAACCGATACTCTAATTTGCAGAAGAACAACCACAATCACACACAAGAGGTGGAAAATATTTTATAGAAGGGGTTAAAAGCCATTTGCATTCATAATATGGAACCACAAGCTCAAACATCCACAACACAATATATATATATATATACAAAAGATAATCACAATAGGTGGGTAATGAAATACCTCACCCCACCACACAAAAAAGTAGTTTTCCTCAAATGCAACAAAATACAAAAGAGTTAATAAAAGTGACATAGAGGGAGGTAAAGAAAGGTAATGTCTACACAGTCGCTCCATCTGTCGAGGCATCGGTGCCCGGTGTAACATCAACAGTACTCATTCCAGCCATGGTGATATCTGCACGGCTAAATCTACCATGGCCTCCTCAATCTCTATGAGACCCTCATAGGTAGCCTCTTCATCAACACCAACTACTCCTCATCGGTCTCATCTCCGGGGGTAGCCGGAGGCACATCTGTATCAGCTCGCATATCAGGGATCTCCACAGTCCCAAAAATCATAGACATGTCTGTGGACTTCAGCTGGTCTACATCCTTCCTCAGCTTAGCAATTGCATCCTACAGAGCCGTCACCTCATCAGTAGCCCATTGGCCTTGCTCGCACAATGTTATCATTGCCGCAAGGGCATCAATACTCACACTCAGGGGTGTCACAACAACAACAATGGAACTATCAATCATGCGATGAATTGTGGCCTCAAGCTTGGAGGAACGTGTATCAGCAAAATGGGACAGATGCCCTATTCGTAGTATCGCAACCTGGGTGAGTTGAGGTCAGGAAAGTGCAGTAGAAGATCTAGGAGGCAGGGGAGTTGTAGAGGAATCGAGATTCATAAAAGGTACATCACTAGATATACCTGAAGGCCCAGGGGCCGGAGTAGGAAATCCTTCTTCTGCAGGTAATGTATCAGCATCAACAACCGAGGAGGTATCCTTCGGGGCTGCCTTCTTCTTCTTAGCATCATCTTTTTGGTACTCAACCTCAATCTGTTTAATGTCGATAGAGGAGGTGGGAGTCACTTCCACATCCTTCTTCCTATCAAAGGGAACTCGGGCTCGTCTACACAGCTCGGTATTCAGCACTGGGAAATGAAGAGAAGTTTGACACTGCCTGGCCCTCATGACCATTTCTTGGCCAATGAGCATACCCAAGTTCAACCTTGTCCCATCAATGGTGCAACCAAGGAAGGCTTCTTTAGCTTGGCAGAGAATGTACTCATTCTAGGATGGCATGATAGTACTGCTGATGAAGCCGAACCAGTACCTCGCTACTGAGGTCCTTTTTTTCTATGAGTGCTCCAGCCTCGATCCACCTAGGAATGTTGTCAGTTAATAGAAGAGCCAGCCATTTTTTCATATTGTTCAATGTTTTGTCTTTATCAAGCATTGACAGTCATCATCAATATCTTTTGTATATCCAAGAATTGCATTTTTATCATCACTATCACACTTTACCTTCTTGCTCCGGACAGCCACATACTCTACCAGTTTGAATTTAGCTGCTTACTTCTTCTTTTGTGGCACCAGTGCTCCGTAAGTAGTGTAAAACTCCCATACCCAATTGGGAATATAAGTGCCATGGGGTTGTGTGAAGATCTGAAACTTGTGTAACTTCAAGGTGCGATAGATTTATGGGTACTGATCAATCATGCCATCTAAAGACATCCTCTTCTCCTCAATGATATTACCCTCAATCCCTTAGCGTTCATGCTATTCATAGACTGGGGAGGAGGACCATGTACCAGTGGTGCTACGACCACAACTTAATCTGGAATAGGAGGAGGAGTAGCATCTTAGGATACCCGGATCCTAGATTGATCATGCATCCTCTTGGAGCACAGTTCAGTACTCTAAGTCATCAGTAGCTTATTATCCTCGGGCTTAGAAATAGCAGCTTGAGGATCTTGGTGCTCACCTTAACTCTTAGAAGTGGTAAGGTGAGTGTCATCAATCCCCTCACTATCGGAGCTGACCTCTGGTGATGCAGAAGGAGGTGCCTTACCTTTCCCTTTGCCTTTTCCACGGTAGTAGGCAGCTTTGTGGCCTTTGCTTTGGATGTTGTTGCATCCTCATTGATGATAATCCCATTTGCCCGCTTGCGGGGCAACATGTCTCTACCTGCCACTTTTGTTCAAGTCATATCTGTAAAACACCATAGAATGTTAAGAATAGTTCAAGAAAACTTGCAGAAAACAGGTTGCAGATAGACTAGCTGAACCGATCGGCAAGTCAATGAATCATTTTGGCGAACCATATAAGGCTTGCCTTCAACATTTCTAGAAAAATGGCCTGTCGTCAATGAGAAGAGCCTTTTGGCGAATCGCTGACACTATTCGGCGAGCACAGCAAGCTCGCTGAAAGTTACAGTGTATTTTAGGGGTTGGGGACGCAGAAAGGGTGATCGAAGACGAGTTTCAGTGAGTCATCGAGTGCACTCAGTGATCTCAGGCTTCTTGCCGAAAGTTACAAAACCAAACTCAACAATTTCAAGAATTTAAAGGCGATCTAGGGTGCTTTTTGTGAACTGTCGAGTGGTTCGGCGAGCTTGACCTAGCTCACCAAACTACCCAACGTGCCTAATTTCAACCCCACCTTCCAAAATCAACCACATAGCCCCCGATAACAAAATCAACATATACACATATTCAATTAGACGCATACCCACTAGACCCATGCCACCGAAGTACTCAGACTTTTACTGGTTTGGCAAAATTGGTCATTTGGTGAATTTAGCCCTTAAGAATGACATCAAACACTCCATCATTGGGCAAAGCACGTCATTTAGCACAATTTGAGTTACTCAGACTTCACCCAACTAGACTTAATAACAATAAAGCACAACCCCGAAGATTTAGATCAATTTTAAAGCACGAAAGTAAGGAAATTAACAATTAGGCATTTTAGGTATTAAATCAAAATTAAAACAGGCACACATGCATAAATTTACGATTTCAGAGAGGCCCAACACACATAAACAAAATTCATAATAATGTATTTGAGTCTAATCGCTAAATACGAGTTTGGGGTTCGGAAAACCAACCTTTAATGCTGATTTTTAGAATTTGTAAAGCTAGGCGGCAGAGTATACAACTTTGAACACTCGATCAATGACTAACGAGCGGTAAAATGCAAAAATATAGAAAATATACAATGCGGGTGTGATTGTATGAAGTTAAAAGGTGAGGGAATATGAATGAGTTTGAAATTACAAACCTTTGGCCATTTAAGAACTATCCAGTTCACGCCGCTTCGAAGATGTTATTTTTGTTTGCAGAACCACTCGGCGACACACCGAGTGGTCACTTACTTCGTCGAGTTTTACAGGACCTCCAGTCAATTTTGGGGTCCAAACGGCAGACAAAGTTGGGAACGCCGACCTGTTCGGCCATTCACTGACTTGTACATAGGCCCGCCGAGTTTTACAAACTCCAACATCTAATTTCTTGAGTCCAACACTGGTCCAAGTCAGGGTCGCCGACCTCTTCGACGAGTCATCGACCGGAAAATTGGCTTGCCAACCTGTATTTTTCAAACACATTCCACACTTCAACCTTCATAATCAACATTCGATTATTTCAAAAACAAAACGAAAGCAAATAAAAACTTGGGTTGCCTCCCAAGAAGCGCCTTAGTTAATGTCATGGCACGATACAGGTCGTCACTTAAATTTCATTCTTGGGGTTTCCCATAGTGTCACTAGGCAACCCCTCCCTTGTTGTCTTGGGTTTAAATGAGAAGAGATTTATCCCATTTGGGTCTCAAACTGTTTTATAGAGACCGAATGAGAGGTCAGCATCTGGTTAAGGATCGATACATCTTCCTTCATCTCCTTCAAGATTTTATTAGACCCTTCAACCTTGTTGAGAATACGAGAGAGGATATCCTCAGACCGGCCACCCTCAGAATCTTTGAGTTTTGATACTCGTGGGGAGGAACATACCTATCCTTCTCTTTCCTTCTAAGTGGGGTTACGATCTCTCCACTCTCTATCACGATCTCTTCGGCCCTTATCCTTGTTCCAACCTTAGTTACAACCCTGCCTTGGTTAGTTTACACGATAACCACCTTCTTGGTTGGCTAGGAAGTTCACTTCGTCATTGTACATTGCTTCAAACTTGGCCTTACCGGGGTTTACACTCCCAACACCTACAACATTTACACTTTTAGCACGAGCTCCCATGACATTCTTGGCTAAAATGTCAAGTTGGGTCATCATCTTTGCCATATTTTGGTCCCTCTCTTGCTCTTTATCAAGCTGAACCTTTGTCAATTTAAAAGTGAGAGGGGAAACCTGATCTCTGCGGGTGTACCATGCTCGGTTAATCTTTTTCATACCATCCAAGAGTTGGGCTGCTATAACATAAGGTTGTTGCATCAAACTTCCTGGAGAAAGTTGATCAGCTACTCACTTGTTCACCGAATCAAGTGTTCCGTAAAAGTATTGCAACAAAACATTATCGGGCAAACCATGAGTTGGGCATTGCAACACCAACTTCTTGAATCTCAGCCAAGTCTCATCTTTGAAGGAGGGAAAAATTGCACTTGAATGTGGTGACAAGCTCTTCCCACGAAGTGATGGAATATCTTGGCAATTCAGCCAACCACTTACATGTTTCTTGCATTAGAGAAAATGGGAACAACCTCAACCGGACTGACTCTTGAGATATGACATCAACAAAGTTCCTTATATAATCATGGGGATCCTCATGAGCCAACCCACCAAGCAACCCTTTCAATTGCAAGAACTGCAACATGGTGCTTGTAATGTGGAACACAACGTTCCCTTCATCCGGAGGCAAGCAAATGGCACCAACTCCGCCCATAAGGTTTGGGTCATTGACATTCGGCACATTGACATTATTGAGACTACCGATGTCATCTTGGTTTCCCACTTGGCTACTATTGCTTATGTTGACAATCATATCCTCTATTTCAAATAGCAACACAAAAACCAAAACTAAAAATAAGTACATTCAACTATGAATAGAAAGAACAAAATTTAACTTCACCAAAGAAATTCTCAAACAACACCACTCCCCCACAGCGGTGCTATTTTGACTAATTACGTTTCGAAGACACTTCATCCAGTTCTAAATGTCAACGATCGTTAATTAGTATATAATCCTACTAAATGAGTTAGGGTTGAACCCCACAGGGAGTGATACGTGTTTGAGAGTTAATTGGGAGGTGTGAAAATGATAAAATCAGTCATAGGAATAAACATTATCAAAGAAAAACATCATTCAAATCAGGGGGTGACACGAATGCCAAATAAGAGGGTTTTGGTTTAGATTATCTACTGCAAATAGTGGCAAATAATACGAAATAACAATAATGAGATGGGTTTTTGCATGTGATTCGATTTTAAGCAAATATAGACAAATGGGTAATTGCAACTATTAGAAAATAGCTAGATATTAGTGAGTAAGCTAGGCTATAGAGGAGGTAAACTTTCTCTCGAAAAATTTACCTCGAATCAAGTTGATTTCTCTCAAATATAAATGTAACACCTCGAAAACCAGACCTAGAAAAAAATTGTAGAAAACTTACTTGAACCATTGAACCACGGCAGGGTTCATGGACCGTGATAGGGTCCACAGTCCGTTGACCTGCCCGTGGAGGAGAGTTAGACTACACCAAGCCCAAACGTTAGACCACGGGACCCTTCACAGGCCGTGGTCTTGATGAAAAACTGTGGTGGCGTCCGTGGAGGGTGAACCAGTAGTCCTCCAAGCCTAGCCCTCAAACCTCCTACGTCTAAGTGAGGACCACAAGGACCTTCACGGTCCATGGTCTTGAGGACGAGTCGTGGGGGCGTCCGTGAAGGCCAACCAATAGACCCCACACTTGAGCCTCAAGACTTTAGCCCAAGTAAGGACTACGGGGACCTTCATGGTCTGTGGTCCTCCACACGGGCAATGGTAGAGACTCGTGGAAAAAGACCCTAGAACCAGTAGCCACTGGCCAAGGACCACAAATGGTCCCACGATCCATGAAAGTGGCTGTGGTCAGCCCCACCAAATTTTTAAGTAGGGTTATTTTGGTCATTTCCCCTATTCGTTGGGTACCTAAACTACATGGTTTTGGTCAGTTTTAGCCTAGAAACATAACTAGAACCTACCTGAGTCAGATCATTCGTCAAAATTTAGAAAAATTAGAGCATAAGAGGAAAAAGAGGTTGAGCAACCCTAGTTCAAGAACTCAGCAAGGTTCAATCAGTTCCAGACCCAAAATCGAAAGATTTCTCCACCAGGTATGTGAGATTTCACTAGTGGTTTCCATTCACCCATTAGGTCCTTAGATTTAAGTCAAAATCTTGATTTCCTTAATATTATCTAGACATTGGGTTTCTTTAACATTAGAATTGTTGTGTTTTTAGTTGTTTGAATGATCCAAATCATATTATCATGTTATAGTATTGTTTTTCCCCAGATTCATGCGTAAACTGAGAACCCTAGCTATGTAGTTCTTTTAGTTCATGAATTTCACATGATAGATCAATTAATTTAGTTATAGACATTAACATGCCTCAGTTTTCGAATGCATTATTATCAGTATATTAATGTTGCATTCTCAGTTTGCATGTTAGGATTTTGAGCTATCTAGTATTACAATATTTTAGCTATAAAAGTGTTAATTTCTTTATCATATGTGAAGCTTAAGACCGAGTGGACTAGGGTCAGTCACCCTCAAGTCCCAGGACTACGTTCCCCGTAGGTTGTAAGTCCCCTCCCTGGGAATCATTTTAGTGATCACGTTAGGATGCTTCTTGTAACATATCGCAAATTGAAATAGCTAGGAAGAAGCTAAAAACTTGAAATAGATATTTTTGGAAATAATGAAAATATGAAAATTTGTTTAAGTAAAGAAAAGTTGAGTTTTGGTGAACTTCAAACGAACGGCCATAACTTCTAGCTCAGGATGAGTTAGAGGTACTTACAGATATGGTAGGAAAGATCTTGGAATGATCTTTCCAACGCCACTGAGTTTGAGCATTTTTGAGTACGTATGAGTGAGTTATGTTCTTTGGAAGTTGGGCTGTTGGAATTAGGAAATTCCAAATCCGAATTTTGGAATGGTAATTTAGTGTTTTCCCTACCTAATTATTCTAATTCGTTTTAGGAGTTTAACTAGGGTAAAGTCTTTTTTAGTTAGTTTTAGAAAAGTGAATTTCACGCTAGGGCTTAGATAAAGGAGAAAAGAGGAAAAAGGAGAAGAACGTTTAAGATTCGTCGAGATTAACTTGTGGATTTCGTCAAGGGTGATCCCTACAAGGTATGTGAGATCACATAGCATTGGGTTACTTCACCCACACACCAAACTTTATTCAATTTCAGCAAAGTATATTGATTTGAAAGTAAATCCCTAGAATTCTTGATAAAGTTCGTTTGAATCCTTGTGGGTTGTATTGTTGAAGTTGCTTGAGATTGATTCACATTTTTTAGTTGTGTTTTCGAGTGGAATTTGATGTATATTGAGGGTATAGACGATTCTAAGTGTCTAAGGAAAGAGCCAACGGAGTTTAGAGGGTTTAGAGCTGGAAAACGAAGATGAAACTTCGTTGGTCGAAATTTGACAGTGTCTTTGCGTCACGTAGCTAGTCCTCAGATTTTAGAAAAGTTATTTCGCGTCGCAGAGCGGACATTGAGCGTTCTGCCTAAAAATTTAATTTGCGACCTAAGATTTTAAATAATCTCCGCATCACGGAGCAGCTTCCCAGAATCGATTTTTGATCATTTTCTCATATTTAGCTATCAAAAATCAATCCTAAACACCATGAGGTATTTCCAATCACAAATCACAATCCTTGAATCCATAATTCAATTCAAGGACCAATTAAGAGTCAAGTCAAGAGCAGTAAGGTCAAAGTTAAGAGAAGCTCTTAGAGTTTTCCAAAAGCCTTTGTTTTAAATGTTTTAACTTTGTTTTAAGACTCAAAGTTCAAGTTGAGTAACGAGTAAAGGGTAAAGCTTGAAGTTCATTTCTTCAAAAGTATATGGGGACTATGTATTCCCAAAAGGGTTTAAAAAAATTCACATTTAAACAAGAAAAAAAACCTCGATTTCCAAAGAGCCTTCAGGCAAGTTTTCAGAAAGAGTAATCGCTTTCTAAATGAAGCAATGGAAACTTTGATTTCCAAGATAGCCTTTGAGCTAAGTTTTTGAGCACTAATCTGAAATCACAGAAGAAGTATGTTTTTAAACATACGAGATAATATTATTTTATTTTTGGGAGTAGTGTAGAGCACCGATATGGGGGAGAGTTCAGACAACTCACAGCCACCATAAACCATGTAGTCATCATGGGTAGAAAAGGGTCATACTTTTTAGATGATTCATTTAGTGCTTTTTAGCTTAGACTAGTGGATCTACTTAGTAGTTCACGTTCTATACCCTCGGCAAGGTATAGGACGGCCCTGGTAGCATGAGGCAAAATGTTGTATCATCACAATAGCTCTTACGTGATGGTTATCATTTAGAGAAACTCCCACAAAAGTAATTGTATTCTTATATACACAAGTTATTGTATGTTTACATACATTTTTGAAGTTATAGCAGAATTGACATCATGTTTTAAACAACTTTTCTTTATGTTGCACTTGTTTTAAACTGCTTTATATTGAAATGAGTTTAGTTATGTTGAGTTGAGTTGAGTCAGGTAAGTTCTTCAGATTCCTTTCAAGCCTATGTTGTGTTTAGCATTCCAACTCGCATACTAATACATTCAATGTATTGATGCTAGTTGGCATGCATCTTATTATGATGCAGACACAGGTAACTAGGATCAACATCCAGTGCATCGTTGATCCAGTGAGAAGTTCAGAGTCTGCTGGTGAGCCTCCTTGCATCTGGAGGACTTCTTTTATTGTTTTCAGTGTTATTATTAGTTCATTAGGATGTCTTGGGCCTACACCCATCTATGTTCTTTAGAGGCTTCATAGACAGACAGTCAGTTAGTTAACTTCATTAGTTACTACTTTATTATTGGCTTATGTTTTTGAGACTTAAGGTTGCCATTTTGGCCAAGTTGAATGTTGACTTTTAAACATTCTAAGTTATGATATTATTCATGTGAGTATAGTGCTTTTGATCATTATAAATATGCATATAGCCTTATACTGAGTAAGTAAGTCAGGCCAAGGGTTCGCTTGGGGCCAATAATGGTTCTCGAGTGCCAGCCACGTCCAGGGTGTATACTCGGGATGTGACAAACTTGGTATCAGAGCACAGAGTTCAAGAGTCCTAAGGAGTCTATGAAGTTGTGTCTGTAGAGTTCTAGTTATCGGTGTGAAGTGTGCCACATCTATAATTAGGAGGCTGCAACACTTAGAAAAATTTCTCACTTCTTTCACACTCATTTTGTGCGTTAGAGTTTGATCTGTAAAAAGTTTCTTCTAATTCATGCTTGTGCGTGTTTTTAGATATTCATGCCTCCACGAAGAGCTGTCAGAGGTCGTCCTACTAGGCGTAATGTTGAGGAGCAAGTGTTACCAAATGCACGTGAAGTACAACCTCAAGGGGAAGTCACCAATGCTGAATTTTGGGAAGCAGAGTGAATGCTAAGCTAGGCTGTGACTAACTAGGTTGGGCAGCAAAGCGGAGCTAGATAGAATGAGGCTGTCACTTTGAGGATCCGTGAGTTCTTAAGGATGAGTCCTCCAAATTTCAGGGGTTCGAGCACTGCAGAGGATCCGGAGAATTTTATTGAAGAACTGAAGAAGGTATTTGAGGTTATACATGTTATTGATGTTGAGCGAGTTGAACTAGTAGCATTTAAACTGAAGAATGTTACTAGGACTTGGTTTGATCAGTGGAAAGAGGATACAGCTGAGGATGCACCACATGCGAGTTGGGCCGGTTTTGAGAAGACTTTCTTGGGGCGTTTATTTCCCTGAGAACTGATGGAGGCCAAGGGTTCACTTGGGGCCATCAATGGTTCTCGAGTTCCGGCCACGTCAAGGGTGTATGCTCGGGGCGTAAGACCTCTATACCTCTAGCAGGGTATAATGGGTCCTCTCGATGGGGCGTATACGTCGGACTCCACATTTAGCTCATGTGGTTTTATGTCGATTATTAGTAGCTCCCATACAATTTAGTCAGACTCTATTCCATTGACCAAGTCAACAATTTAGTACTCAGTCTAAGCATGTTATAAACTTGGTCATTGCATTTAGTATTTCCTGTTCAGTATTCTCAGTTTGTATCATTCTTATCTCATGTCATTGATCATATATATGCTTTGATTCAGTTATGTTGTTATTCAGTTTTATTCTATCATATATGCTCAGTACCTTTCAAGTACTGATGCATAATCTGTGCTATATCTTCTAATGGTCTAGGTTCAAGTTCTCAACAGTCAGATCGCGCATAGATCATTTCCCGATCTTCAATTCAGCAGCATCAGTGGTGAGTCCTCATTCTTCGAGGACTAGTGACATGATTATTTTCTTGCTTCTAGCTTTAGATTAAGTTTTGCTAGATCTAGCTGGGGCATGACCCAACATTTCTAGTTAGTAGAGGCTTTATTTTAGACATAGTTAGTTTCAGCTTTAGCTTTAGAGTTTGACTTTTTATTTGTATTCAAACTCTCAGTTTTCATATATTCATTTCTAGTTTATGGGTATTCCCCATCATTTCAGCTTTTCATATGATTTAGCTCCCATACAGTTTCATTTCTTCAGTTTATCTTTAGTATGCTTATGATTATGCCAGTAGGGTTAGCTTGGGTCACTCATGATCCTACATCCAATGTCCACATCCAATGGGTAGCCTTGGGGTGTGACATTCAACAAGCATGGAAATAAGGACAACCCACATAATAGTCCATTCACTCTCTCAAGCAAAATGTGTGAAATTAGGTTAAGTATTCACTCTCTCGAGCTAAACCCATGTCAACCCAATACCGACTGACCATCAATAAATAAGCTTAGTTTTAAAACCTCTCTCAGAGCAAGCCAAAAACACAAGGGTAGAACTGCATTTGCAACTACAATTCTTAAATGAAACCACAATTGATGACAAAACTCACTTCTAAATAGCATTTAAACTAACAATTAGAAATACCCATAAACTAAATAAACCCATAACACATAATCACACCCCAATAATTGGGGTTTTAGCTAGACATTATAAAAAGATAGAAATTGTTAGCAAATTGAGTTTTCATCAACTAGGTAAGATTGATTTCATCCTTACAATGTTCCAATTCAAAGAATCTCAAAGACCCACTTTCAATTTCTCAAAAGTGAAAAACTTCAATTCATCAAGGCTTAGGAAAAACTACAGAAAACTTGTCTCATAGTTCAAAACTCTCAAAAATAAAAATATTAACTCAGATACTATTCAATTGATATTAAACCAAATGTTCAAAATGTATTTATAGTCGCCAAAAATGTGTTGCGAATATTCACTCGGTGAAGTAAGTCTGCCTCGCTAATCCACTCGGCGAGCCGCCCTTTGGTCCTTTTCATCTCCCTTCTGCCTTGGCCTTCAGCATCCTCAAGGTCTGTAACTTTGGGCTATCCAACAATGCTTCGCGGAACCACTAGGCAGTCCGCTGATTGCTCCTTTATATCGCCAACTTGGTTCTTTCCTTCGGGGCTTGGCACACTGGAACTTTAGGCAGTCAAGTAGTCATTTGGCGGCTCGCCAAGTTGACATGGCGATCCCCATGCTTTTTTCTTCAATCTCTCAGTTCACTTTGTTCCTTTTTGCAAATTAGTGTCCTTGATTTGTTCATCAATCCATATACCTGTAAATCAAGGGTTTTACATCAGTTATTGGCACAAAATAAGTATTTGAGGACACTAAATCTTTGTAAATATAGCCCTAAATGAGTTCAAATCTCAGACTCATCAGCCAGCTAATCATTTTTAACAGATTTTAAACTATGTGTGTCTCCCCTTCAAGATAATTAGAATTTTTACCTATAATTCCGTAAGGTCAAACAATAATTCAAAGTTAACTTAGCATTATTTTAGCAAAATAGGTGTCCTAATTCACTAATATGTTGTACATCATTTGACCTTGAGTTAAAAGGAGGCATAACATTAAGCATTTTATTATAAATAAGGCAAAGTATATGAAGAGATTGACAATGGATGAGTTCAATAGTACAAAAATCTCAAAGGAGCATACAAAAATTATAGCATGAATGCAGTTACAAAAAGTTATTATCAGAAATCAAAAGTTTAAATTCATAAGTATAATTTATTATTTAATAAGAGGAATAAGTAATAGTTTTTATTAATAAAGAGTAAAATTTTCAGCTATTTTTTAACGGGCTATTTCGTAAGATTATGAATATAAAAGATTTAGTTTCTCTCTTTTAGCTTATTCATAATGGTAAAGATTGTCATATATTTTGATTATTTGTATTGATTTCTTTCTTGATCCTAATTCATAACTTTAAAGAGTGTCATTTGTTTTTAATTGATTATATTGATTTCTTTCTTGATCCGTATTCATAACGTTAAAGATTGTCATTTAGTTTAATTAATATTGTTTTGATTTCTTTCCTGATCGGTATGTTCCAACCTCTTGTATAGATACCCTATTCATTATTAATGAAATCATCTATTTGCCCGAGTTTAAATCAATACAAATTGGTAACCATCAATACGTTGGCTTGAATTCTAACTAGTTCTATGAATTTCATGTCCTTTCATAAGAGCGATCTGATTTATGGTGTGAAATCTAACTGATTGGGGATACTTTAAACGATTTGGTATTTGGTAGTCCACATATTAATTGGTGTAATTTTTTATATTGTCACAGAAGTGGTAGTAGTGCTCTACCTTTTGATACAAAGAGAGTAGATGATATACTGATGGACTGTTTTGAGTTTATAGATCATTGTGTTAGCTTCAATTGATCTTAGTGATGGCGCGCACAAAGATCAATAAACTCAGGAAGGTCAATTAGTATAGCCTCTTCATTCTTTATATCAAAACTAGAACACTACTATCACTTATCAACCAATAATTGTGACAATAAACATGTCGGATTACTAAAGGACATAGAGTTGAAAGTATTGCTTATTATTTGTGTATGTTTACATATTTATAGCTATAATTATCACTAAGCCCCCCGAAAAAAATAGAGAAGAGGATGTAGGGATTGATGACTATCTTAGAACTATGTTAAAGCAATACAAATTAAGCAATACATGTTTACACAAACTGTGTTTTGTTGGTGATCAGAGGATTGTCAAGTTGATATAAGGAGACAGAAAGATCCATCCGCACCTATGTGAGAAAATATGACCTGACAAAGGTTTTTTATTCGTAATAAAAATATAGCCACTCCTGTATATCCTATTCTGAATCAGTGAACTTACAAAGAAAAGATGGGGAGTTGACTCTTGATTAAGAAAAAAATTAGTTGATATGTTCTTACCTTGCACCCGATGTTTGTGACTTTTTCAAGAGACGAATAATTTAATGCATATTATAAAGAAAAGATTAGGTCGATCAAACACTAAAGTCGGAATCAATCTTTAAGAAAATTGCTAACAAAATATTTTGTTGTCAATGGCATTGGCAGCTTGTTATACAATTGTGCATCTTATACCACACATTGGTGCTCAAAATCTCCAATACTAAAATCAACATTTCTGAGAGGTATCATCTTTTGGTTCTTGTCATTTTCCATAATGGAATTTCCATAGAGAGTTTTAACTTCCACACCCTTCTAGCTATTCATACTATGTTTCATGTGTTTTTATTATCATTTTCTCTCCAACATGTTGCATCAGCTGGCAAAGAAACTAACAAACTTGCCTTTGATTCAAATCCCAATAACTGAGGACCCATCAAGAGTTTTCATCTCTTGGAATAATTCTGTTCATTTCTGTCAGTGGACTGGAGTAAAAGGTGGCCTGAGACACAGAAGAGTCATCCGTTTGAAATTTATTTTGACTGATTGTATTGATTTCTTTCCTGGTCCTTATTCATAAATGTAAAGATTGTTATTTTTTTATTAAATTTATTGATTTTCTTTCTTGATCCTTATTCATAATTGTAAAGATGGTCATTTAGTTTGATTAATAATTGTATAGATTTCTTTCCTAATCCTTTTGTTCCAACGTCTTGTATGTTCCTATTCATTATTTTAATAAAATCATTTCTTTGCCCGAATTTAAATCTATACAAATTGGTAATCATCAATATGTTGGCTGGAAATTCAGCATTGTTATATAAATTTCACCAACTTCTATCAGAACTATCTGAATTATTGCGCGAAATCCAACTAATTGAGGACACTTTTAACTATTTTGTATGTGATAGTCCACGTGTTTATTGGAGAAATTTAATTGTCTCATAAGTGACATTATGTTCTACCTTTTGATACAAAGAGAGTAGATGATATACCGATTGACAGTTTTGAGTTTATCGATCATTGTGTTTCCTCTATGGTAAATTTTGATTGGTCGTGATTTATGCATAGTGATGCGCATGAAGATCAATAAACTCACAATGTTCAATTAGTATAACCTCTTATTTCTTTGTATCAAAATATAAAACACTACTATCACTTATGAGCCAATAATTGCTCCAATAAACAGGTGGACCAAATGAAACAGAGTTGGAAGTATTGCTTATTAGCTGGATTTCACGTCATAAAAAGGATCATGTTGTAGAAGATATTTTAATGAAATATTAAGTAGACCAAGCACCAAAGTCAGAATCAATCTTGAAGAAAATGCTAAAATATATTTTTTTGTCAGTATGTCATTGGCTGCTTGTTTATCATTACGCGTATTTGTCAATTTTTTGGTCAATATACCATGTAGTGGAGCTGAAATACCAAAAACAACATTTCAGAGAGGTATCATCATTTGGTGTTTGACATTTTCAAGAATGGAAATTTTCGCAGCAAGTTTTGAGTTCCACACCTTTCTGGCTATACATACTGTGTTTATATTCTCATACTCTCTCAAACATGCTGCTTCAGCTGCTTTTCTTGGGAATGTAACTGATAAACTTTCCATAGTTTGATTCAAATCCTAAATAACTAAGGTTTCATCAAGAGGTTTTATCTCTTGGAATGATTCTTTTTAATTTTTCCAGTGGACTAGAGTAAAGTGTGGTCTGAGACATGGAAGAGTCATCCGTTTGAATCTCAAAAGGCTGAAACTGGCATGGACGATCTCAGGTCATCTTGGAAACCTCTCTTTGTAGAAAATATCTTCCATAAAAAATCCCTTAACAACTCAGCAGGTTGTCAAGGCTTCAAAACATGAATTTGAGTTTTAACTATCTAACAGGGGAAATTCCAGTTCGTCTATCACATTGTGTTAACCTCGAGATCCTTGTCCTGGAAGCAACACTCTTATTGGGAAAATTCCTAACCAAGTTGTATATTTAATGAAGTTAGTGAAACTGTGTCTCAAGAATAACAACCAGACAGGACACTTTCCATGTTCTATTAGAAATCTTACATCTTTCGAAGAGTTGTATTTATCGTACAACAATCTAGACGGACAAGTTCCAGCTTCTTTAGCTCGATTGACCAAGTTGAGGATCCTTGGATTGTCAGTAAATAGCTTATCTAGGGAGTTCCCTCCTCCGTTGTACAATTTGTCATCCCTGGTAATCTCAGATCCGATTTAGGCAACTACTTCCCTGATCTCCAAATACTTTACTTGGTGAAATGTAAATTCATTGGTTCCATACCATCCTCTTTCGCCAATGCATCAAAATTGCTAGAGCTTGATTTTCCTGTAAACAATTTCACTTGAAATATACCAGAGGTAACTTGCGGAATTTGTTGTGGCTCAACATTTGGAGTAACCAACTTGGATACGGTAAGCATGATGACCTTGACTTTGTAATTTCCCTTACCAACTGCCAGCAGTCTACAAAAACTCCATGTTGGAGTCAGCCAACGGTAAACCATTCTAGTCAGTTTGGTAAGAATGCTAACATTCTGTCTATTTGGTACGCTTTGGATTTGATGTAAATCTTGAAATCCCAGTACTATTTTCAGCATGCAGAAGAACTAAGGTATTCTCTAATTTCTTGTTACTTAATGGATTTAGTCTAGCAACGTCACATATTAGTTCTTAACGTCTACATCAGATAATACGTTTCATTTATGAATGTAAAGAATAAGATGTTTTAGGGGATCATATGACCGGATCAAATGGTCATGGTGTGCATGTTCCTAAAAGGGTGTGATTCTATACACATATAAGGTACTCTTGTCCCAAAGTTGGAGCATCATGATCAATACTTGAAAAATGCAGCAGTTGCCCTAAAAAAAGTTTATATCCACATTAAAAATGCATATAGGGAACCCCTGAAAAGAAAATTCAAAAAAGTTAGGCATGATGAAGTGGTTGAACATCTCAACCATTAATCAGTAGGTAGGTTCGACTGCACGTTGGAGTGTTAGTGAGAACATTGGTGATCTTTGCGTTGCTTCCTTAGCGTTGCTTGTCATTTGTCGTTGTCATTTATTTGAATATCAATGACATGCCCGCATGGCAATGTTTAGCCTTCATATTTTTAAGTCCTCACCAAGCCACCTTGCCGTCAAGTCCTTAGTCTTTACTTGCCACTTTGGAATCAAGCTTTGGTGCCATTGCGCAAACCCTAGTTTTGTCAACAGTTTGTTGCCAACTTAGCCTTGCATGTTTGTTTCCTTGGCTTATGCAAGCGACAAGGTCAACATGCTTTAAAAAACTTGTCTATGCTGCCATTTATCAAAGTGACTTAGATAAGTTGTCTAACAAGAAAAGACTCTATGTCTTACGAAGGATGTAATAGAATTTATCATCTGCGATTTTCCATTACATAAAAATAAAATAATTATCATCAAATATAGGGTTCTCAACTTATGACTTTTAGCTTTGAACTTATAAATCTGAAAAATTCTATCAGACTTTTAATGGGATCATAAAGGCAGGATTAAATGGTCATGATGACAATGTTCCTAAAAGGTTGTGATTTTCCATCCAGATTCTAGACGCGCATGAGGTATTCCTTAACCATAGTTGGAGCATCATGATCAGTACTTGATATATGTAGCAGTTGCCCTCCAAAAAGAAGTTTATATTCACATTCAAAATGCATATAGGGAAACCCTAAAAAGAAAATTCAAACAAGTTAGGCATTCTCAAGTGATTGAACATCTCCACCATTAATTGGTATGTACGTATGAGAACACTATTAATCCTCCTAATTGGGTGGTGGGATTGAAAAGAAAGAGTTGGTTTTTAACTACTCCCTGAATGTTCTCTTTGGTCATCTAGAGAAGAAATAGAAGCTAATCTTGACCTTAAGTCTCAGTTAGAACTTCACATGAACTAAACTCAGGACGGTAAATGAGTATGGCCTCTTCTCTCTTTGTATCACTTCTGAGCCAATAAAGAGAATCACACCAATAAGTATGTGGGCTACCGAAGGATAAAAAATAGAAATTGGTTTTCAGTTGTATTTCATCGTTGCGATGAAAGTATATCAAGCTAAGTAAGCTTGAAGGTGTATTGAGTAACTATAATTCTGTGGTTTTTGACCATAGGAAAGTGAAGTAAGAATTCAATTAACATAAAATCCAGTCTTGTTCAAAAAAATTGGAACAAAACAAAAACAACACATACGACGATGCTTGATTGACAAAGCAAATTTTGAATGGAAAATTTACCAAACATCTTCCCCTAGTGATGTCAAAATCTTTTATTTATAGGAGTTTATTACTTGAAAGAACATAAGGTTTTTAATCAAATGCATATAGGAAACCACACCTATTACGTCTATTACAATATTAAACTATGCCCTCAATCTCCGAGAAAGAACAAATTATGTCATGTTTGAAAAGAAAGTAATCATGATTAAAGATAGTGAAGGGGAGAAAGCCAAGTCTATTACAATGCTTCTTCTTCTTAACCTCCTCCTTCTCCTGTTGCTGCTTCCTCTTCTGATGTACCTCGACATAGTTATATACAAAATTTGTTTAAAGGAAAAAAGGAGACCTTGAATGTCAAACAAAGTAGGAACATATCTCTATGGAAAGGTCTATTCGCTCAGTTGAGGTATTTTAAACATAAATTTTAAATGAAACATCATTTAGGACATCACAAGAACTAATTGAAGGGCGTCTTATTGATAGAAGCTAATGTTGGGTGGAAGCAATACATGGGATAATGAACTGTGTCTAGAACTGCAACATTTTTGTACACATTGATGTTCGTATCATTCTCGTATAGATCATGATACTATTTTGGGGGATGTCGTACCAGAAAAGACACTTGCTTCTGTCGATCCAGACTGGAAAGCCTATAATATGGCCATCTGGACCTAAAACAAAGTTGTCCAAAGTGTGGGAAACCCTCCAACATCTGCTTGCTCTGTCATAATTTCCAATGACTATGTCATTTATGAAATTTCATACAAGGGTAAGTAAACCTTATGCTCTCCCTAGCCATATATCGCTACCACTCATATCCCTACTCGATAAATTTTTTCCATAGCTGAGAACATAAAGTTCAATCAACTCGGGACAGTTAATGAGTATACCCTCTTCTTTCTTTGTATCAAGATCTAGAACAATATAGTCACTTCTGAGAAAATACAGAGAATCATGCCAATAAACATATGGACTACCGTAAGGTAAGGATATGAAACTATTGTCTCTCAGTTGGATTTCACACCCGCCACAAGCCAGATAGCTCTGATGAAATTAAGTGAAATCTCTAGAACAAGTTGGAATTATCAACCAGGATACTTATGGTTACCAATTTGTATTAATCTGCATTAGGATAATCAACCACTAGGCCTGTTTTTTCTAACACATTTCAAGTAGCATTCAGATATGGAAAAAATTGGCGCTCTCCAGTTAAGGGATTAAAAACACAGTAACACCTCATTCTTTTAAACTCAAAGAGAATCACACCATTACATGAGCTCAAAATATCTACGCCAAAACATAACGTCCTTACAGATTGAGTGATAGGGTTAAAGGAGATTTTTTGGGAATTGTCTGATTAATCTCCCATCATGTAATAAATAGATGAGTTGTGTAGAAATGACTTTTTGGCGTTGGAACAATGTTTTGCAAAATTCAGGATGAGATATCCTACCTTTAAAATTCTTTGATAGAAGTTTACATTGAACAACAAACTTCAAGGGCCAGCGGGAGATGGCCTTCATAACTATATCATCCGGCATGTTTACACTCGTTGATAGACAAGTGTTTCCTCTGCTCTGTTGCCGTTCTCATGCCCTTAATTCTTTCTATTCTCTTTTTTTGAGTCTATTAAGGAAGACAACAAATGGTTTACCCTAAAACAAGTTGGTGTTAAGTAGTATAGAACCTTATTAGGGAAATCTCCGAAGTGATTCGGTAGATTTTTCGAAACAATCAATGAACTTGATATGTGGACCTATAATAAATTATTCTCATTAACAATTTAAAACAACAACTAATATATATTGTTCAAATTAATTATATCCGCTTAAAATTATAAGTGTGTTTAATCAATTATTGAATTTTGTTTATTTATGGATATGACACTTCAAGTCCATATACGCAGACTATTAGTTAATTCCCCAACCAATGTGGATTTCTAATACCTGCCAAAACACCCAAGCCCAAGCATAAGTCCAATTGGAGTGTGTATCGAGAGTCCAAATGGACATGACTTTGATACCATGTAAACATATGTCACTTCAACACCGAAAGCTAGATCCTAAGGGGTGGATTATTAATTAAGTCCACACAAGGTACGTCATCATTTGGGCACCCACTCAATGCTCAAGTTGGGTTGATCGTGAAAGGGGCATTAGAGTGGGTTAGAGTCCCACATTGGTTGAGAAACAGAATGGTTAGCTTGATTAGATTTGAGAAATCCTCCTCTCATGATCTAGATTTTGATGTTAAGTTAGACCCAAGTATCATATCTTTACATGGTATCAGAGTCAAGTTCATTCCCAATTAGGCTCCCATTTAAGGGTGAATATATGGTGTGTTAGACTGAGTAAGAATCCCACATTGGTTGGGGATTAGACCAGTGGTTTTCTTATATGATTTGGAAAATCCTTCATTCATGAGCTAGCTTTTGAGTTGATTTAGGTCTATGTGTTATATCTTTACATTTTATATACTTTGTATAAAAACACTTATTTATATTTGGTCCTATTTGATATATATATAATGTACAATTCTCTGCATGCGATAACATTAACTTGAAGCGAGAGACTTGGGAATGGAGATCACATTGAAGTAAGGCCTAACTTGAAACTATGTAACGTAGTTTGACCAATCATAACTGATCACTATTGTTGCTAAAAGGAAAATCTATTTCCACTAAATATTTTTATTGTTGTAGTAACTTTAACTACTGCAACCTAGCTCCTCCACGGACCTGCTAAGGACCTGGTCTTCTTTTACTTTTGTTCAATCATAAAAACATGATTTCCTCTCACCTCAACACAAGCCCTTTTGGTTCTATATGGAGAAAAAAGTCATAGATATATTATTCAAAGGTAATCCCTCAAGTTGGCTATGTAGGATATACAAATATGACAGTATTAGTCTGGATAGACAAAAGGAAAATGCTTCTTCAAAATTAAGAAGGAGAAGTATAAGCACAATATTGAGAGTAATAAGCAATTAGAGTATCACATCATATTATAGATTAGGAACATTTATATACTCTTAAACTTGCCCGCAAATTTTATTTTGACATACTAACTATGTCTTGTTCCAATTAAGCATCTGAAAACATTGGAACAAAAAGAAACATAACATATGACGATGTTTGATTGACAGAGACATTGTTGAGAAAACGGTTAACCTTAGATTTCTCTGTCTGGTGCGCTTGAGTTAACTTACAAGAAATTACACTTAGATGTCAAGGAAATTATATCTAACTAGTAAAATTAGCCGCGTTTCGCGTGGGAATTTAATATCAGGAAATTTATAAAATAATACTTAAATCTTATCAAGCATTAAAACAAAAACACTATATTATCTTACATTTTTTTTTTTTTAATTTTCCACTTTTTTTTTTTTTTTTTTGATTAAATATGGACTCGGGGTCCTTATTATTTATTCAACAAGCTGGAAATTGTTGGCCCAAAAATGACCAGTCCATGTGAAACAAAAACAAAAAACAATCCCCTACCTAGTAAGGTTTCCTAAATGATGAACTTCCCCCCTTAACTCCCTCTTTGTCCTTCTCTAAGTGCTTCTCTGTCTCCTGCTTGGATATATGAGTCTCGAAAGAGAATTAACCAAGTGCTTCAGCTCTGAAGATCGTTGTAAGTGTTCTCATTCATTCCATTCTCTTTCGTCATTTGTTAAGACACTGAGCCTTGCCTCCTCCCAAAATAGGAGCTTCCGAGCGTTTTCTCTCCTTGCTGAATTTCTTTTATTGGTGCAGATTTGAATTTGTCCCTCGATTTCAGTTGGTGCCTGTTTCCCAGTTTGATGATTGTCATAGCTTAGAATAATTAGTTCAACTATTCTGTATCTACGCATTTTATTCGTTGGTATTGTTGTTAATTATCCTTGTTTTGATCCTGACTGAAGGGATCTGATGCTTGTCTATGTTGAGAATCCGTCTTCCCGTGCTTGGTAGTTGAATGAAATTATGAAACTGTTGCTTCTCCTCTTTGTTTATTGCTGTATTAGCTATAAAATCCGCCAATTGATTTGCTTCTCTGAAAATGTGATGAATTTGTACATGCATTTGTTTCAACATTTCCTGAATATCTTCTAGTCTTTCGACTAAATCCCACGGGATTCTCCAATTCCTAATAATCATGTTTTTAAGAACTAGAGAATCAGTCTCCAAATTCACATGCTGAAAATCGTGCCTTAAGCAATAATGTAAAGCTGACCACATGGCCATCAATTCTGCTTGTATGCTGGTGGACATCCCTATATTCTGACCCTCTGCATAAATTAAATCTCCAGCTCTATTTCTTAAGCAGAATCCATATGCACTCTGACCTGGATTTCCTTTGCTCGCCCCATCGGTATTGCATGTAATCCATCCTTCACTTGGTAGATTCCACCTCACTATCTGAAAGTATAGGGTTGGTTTGTACCTCTGCAAAGTGTCCACCATCTCTAACCATTGATGTGAAAATCTTTGAATCCACGGAAATTTGCTTCTAACTAGTTGATGTATTGTCAATTGGCTTTGATAAAACATCCAATTATAAGAAATGTCCTTTCCATGTCTTCTTGAATTTCGTCTCTTCCATAGTTCCCACATTATGATTGATGGGACTGCCTTCAAAACTTGTTCTAATTTGTTGGATGCCTTGTGTTCCCACCATCTTATGATGAGTTGTTTGAGATTTAGTCCATCAATATTGATACCTACACAAGAAGCAAATTGCTTCCATAGCTTTTGGGCTATGGGAGCGGTTAGTAATAAATGTTGCATTGTTTCCATTCCACCATTGTCACAGCAGTAGCATTTAGACACCATCGGAATCCTCATTCTCTTAAGATTGTCATCGGTGGCTATTCTTCTCCTCCACATTCTCCACATAAAGAAACAAATTTTAAGGGGCAATCCTTTTAACCATATGTATTTGCTCCATTCAACTTCCACTCTTCTTCTCCTCATCATATTGAAAGATGACTTTACAGTAAAGCTGCCTTTATTGTTGCCAGTCCACCAGGCCTTGTCGATGTTGGATTCAGACATAATGGGCTTTATGTTTTCCATTATATGATGAACCATCTCCTCCGATACAACCTCTGTCAATTTTTCTTCATCCCAACGCCCATTATTTATAAACTCTTTTACCTCTAATTCCTCCTCCAAAGCCCTTTCCCCTTCAGTATAAATAAGAGCCCCCTGTCCTGTCCAGTTGTCAAACCAGAAACTTGAACTCCCATCCTTGATTTGCCACCAAATATTATGCTCCACCTCTTCTCTGATATTGATCATTTTTCTCCAAACATGAGAAGCTCCTTTACTTGTGACAACAACAGGATGCATTTTTTTGCAATATTTATTCCCCATATATTGACTCCATAAGGAGTTTGTGGAAACTCTAAAAATCCACCAAAGCTTAGCAAACAATGCCTTATTAACATCATGTAGGGATCTAAAACCTAATCCACCTTCCTCCTTTGGATAACACATTTCATCCCAGGCCATCCAGTGTTTTCCTTTTACCCCTCCCACATTTCCCCAAAAGAATTTGGCAAACAATTGGTGAATTTGTTCCAACACTCTTTTAGGTGGGTCCATTGATGATAATAAGTACATCGGCATAGATTGAAGCACATGATTAATAAGAACATGTTTTCCCCCGAAAGTCAGAAATCTGTTATGCCATGATAATATTCTTCTTGCAATTTTCCTCACCATCTCTTCAAAGTAACCAGAATTATTCCTCCCATAAAATATTGGACATCCCAGGTACATAAAAGGAAAATTACCTTGTCGAATTCCAGTTAATCTTCTCATTCTGATCGCCACTATCAATGGAGTTTTATCATGAAGATAGAAAAAACTCTTTGATTTATTGATCAACTGCCCTGAAATGGATTCATAATCTTTTAGCACCTTCATCATTTTGATCACCGACACTCTATCCCCTAAACAGAATAGGATAGTGTCGTCTGCATATGATAAATGATTAATCTCAGGACTCCATTTAGGAAGACCATATCCTTTGAACAAAGTATCTCTATTCAAGTTATTTAATCCTCTAGCTAACACTTCTGCAGCAATGATAAAGAGTGTTGGTGAAAGAGGGTCTCCTTGTTTCACCCCCCTGGTTGAATGGAAAAAACCATGTGACCTCCCATTAATCAACACTGAATACCAATTGTTCGAAATAATTCTCCAAATCATATCAATCATCACCTCTGAGAAGCCAAATTTCCTTAGTACTTTTATCAAATACAACCATGATACTCTATCATATGCCTTTGCCATGTCTAACTTAACCACTACATTGACATTTTTGTTTCGCATATGTATATCCCTAACAATTTCTTGAGCCAACAACACATTTTCTGTAATATTCCTTCCTTTCACAAAACCTGTTTGATTCTGTGATATGATCCTTGGTAATACATTCAAAATCCTTTCATGAACTAGTCTGGAGATGATTTTATTCATGAAAGAGCTTAAGCTAATGGGCCTTAGATCAGAGAAATGCTTCACCACTTCTTTCTTTGGCAGTAACACCAAGTTTGTGTGAGTGATGTATTTTGGTAACTCCTGCCCACAAAAGAAAGCTCTAACCAACTTGGTAATGTCATCCCCAATAATGTCCCAACAAGTTTGGAAGAACAATCCTGAGAAACCATCTGGTCCACATGCGCTGTTTCCATCTAGCTCGAACACCACCTTTTTAACTTCTTCTTTTTCTGGCGGCCTAATCATATCCTCATTTTCTGCATTCGATATACTTCTAGGTATATAATCGAGCATGTTGTAATCACTATTGTCATTATCTTCTGTGAATTGCGCCGCAAAGAAATCCACCGCTGCTTTCCCAATTTGTTCATTTGACTGCACAGTGATCCCTTGTTCTGTAATAATTTCTGCAATATGCAATTTCTTCCTCCATCCCGTCACATAAGAATGGAAGAATTTAGTATTGGCATCTCCTTCCTTGAACCACTTCATTCCCGCCTTTTGTTTCCAAAATTCTTCCTCATGCTTGAGGAAATTCTTTAATTCAGCCTCCAATTTATTCAACTCAGCCCTATTGTTTGCAGTTGGTTGTATTTCTAGTTGTGATTCCTTTACTTTTATGACATCTTCTATCGTAGCAATCCGCTGAAACACATTGCCAAAAACCTCTCTACTCCATCTTGCAAGTGCTTTTTTTACCTTTTTTATTTTTGCTTGGAATTCCACAAAAGGACTGCCAGCAAAATCGATCTTCCAGTTTTGATTTACAATATCCTTAAATTGATGATGTTTGATCCAAAAGTTTAAGAACCTAAAGTGTTTAATTGAATGTTCTTCTTTTGAATTACAGATCAAATTTAAAGGAGCATGATCAGACCCTTGTCTGATTAGATGTTGCACCTCACTTGATGGGAATAGATTCATGAAATCTTGATTCACTAGAACTCGATCAAGTCTTTTAAAAATGCATTCCTCTTCAATTCTACCATTCCACCAAGTGTATTTACTTCCTGAAAACCGCACCTCTGTTAGAGCACAATTACTAATGAATAAAGCAAAATCCATGGCCTCATTTTGGGTGAAAGGCAGGCCCCCCAACTTTTCCTCTTCATTCACTATCACATTAAAATCTCCCCCAACAACCCATGGATAATGATCTTTTTCATCAATACTCTCCAATTCTTCCCACAATTCTAATCTATCCAAAGCATTACATCTAGCATAAACCGATGAAATGATGCAACACTTGTTATTGTAGGTGAATTTCATGGTGATTTGTTGAATAGAATCCAACACAATGCTGCTTTCCCAATCTTCCTTCCAAAACACCCAAATTTTTCCGGAACTATTTACACTCGCATGACTGAACCCCAACCTTCTTTTGTATTGTTCTAACTCCGACGGGTCCTGAAAAGGTTCCATCAAAGCTATGAATGAATAACGATGTCTCTTATTTAAATCCATTAATCGCTCAAAAGATTTTTGAGTGTTAACGGATCTAATATTCCAAAACAAAATTTTTTCTATCATTGATCACTAAAAGACATCTTCCCCCTACTGCTCCTTGTTTTGACCTGTAATGGAATTGTTGGCCGACCTTTCCTTGCTCCATTCTTCAAACTATCAGTATGCCTTGGTGATAGATCGCCTGCCTTGCTAATCTGTAGTATATTGAATTCCATATCCTCATCCTCTTCAGTTTCCTTTCTATGACGCAAGTCCTTTTCTGATTCTCCTACAAAATTTGGTCCTTTCTTTGTCACTGACACCTCCCCTTCAACAATGATTTTATGTTCTGAGAATACTAATTTCTCAGCAGAGTTTCTTGTATTCCTTAACTCTACGGCATTTGCATTGTTCCTTTCATTCCTCTCCTTTGTATTCATACTATCACCATTTTGCACACTTTCGCTTTCCTCCGGAATGTCGAAATGTTCACTGCCTGAATTGATGTTCACTTTGATCGGCTCTGCAGTCCTCTTTAATATTTGAATGTTGTTCCTTATCTCTTTATTATTGCTTGTTTGCACACCAGGTGTTAGGACTTGTACTTCCTTGTTATCTTCATAGCTAACATTATTCATTGATGTGTTGTTCTTCTGTTCTTCCTCTCCCTCTTGCTTCTCATGTTCCAAAATATTGTATTTATTCCCTGTAATTATACCAACCTTGTGCCATACCTTCTCTGTCTGATACCTCCTTCCTCCTCCCCATTTTTTATATCTTTGTTCCGAAAACTCCCCTTCTTTTTTCCCTTGTTGTTGAGCTTCCCCTTTGATCTGTTGTATGTCATTCCCACGTTCTGCCTTATTCTCTATCTTATGACTTTTGTTGCCTTCTTCATGTTGTTTCTCCTCCCCTTTCTCCGTCTTCTTCTCCTTTTTCGGGTATAATTCCGGATGTTCCACATAGCATTGTTGTTCATTATGTCCCTGGATCATGCATGTCTGGCAGTATTTAAGCATATAATCGTATTTAATTTTGATCCATTTTTCTACTACTTCATCATTCTGCAACCTCATCCCTATCTTAATACGCTTTGGGAATTCTTGTAGTAAATCCACCTCCACCTTGACTCTCGCACAGCTTGGCCTCGTCTGATTTTTTGTGGCCATGTCCACCTGTAGGGGTTTGCCCACTGCAGCAGCTAGAGAAAATATTGCTTCCTTCCCAAAAAAATTAGGAGGTAGGGATGGAAAAGATATCCATGCAATTGCCGTTGACGTCTCTTCTTCCGGGTGAAACATTGGATCCCATTTCAATGTTCTCATTGGGAAAGACAAATTCTTGTGCGCAATGTAAAACGCCGGTTTTGATAGTAAATGAACATAATCCTCTAGTAACGTAGCCCTTATTAAGATATGTCTGTTACTTAGTAAGCCTATGTTGCACTCCCCCTTCAATTCACATTGCTTGGGAATAAGCTTCCGAAGCTCTTGTATGTCTGGCCAACCATACGAAAATTTTCCAATCACTGCATACTCCAAGTTCTCATTGATAATCATCTGATTTACTTCTTCCTGCTCCCATATAACTTGTGGTTCTCCATGCAGATACGAGATTGGTTTTAACGGTAATGGTTTGATCTGGGCTTTAGGATATCCCAAAGATGCAGCATAGGAGAGTCTATTAGGTACTATTGGGAGGCCGACCTCTGGAGGAGGTTGGCCGCTGGCCGTGGCGGCCATCATCACCGGCTGTTTGTGACGGCGTTAGGGCGTAATTTCATTTTTTGTGGAATCCTTATATTCTTCAGTTCTGTTTTTCAAGTTAATTTTCCACTTTCAAAACCCCATTATCTTACATTCAAGATTACATAGTAACAAAAATTGATAATGTAAAGAAAAATGAAAATTATTAGACCTTATCATTTATCCTTAATAACATAACTATAAATTAATGACTGTAAAAATACATACAAGGATCTGTAACATAAGCAATGGTGTCAGTGAGCCACTCAACATGAGCAACTTACATAAATATTTAATTGTGATGAAGAAGAAGAGGTTTAAAAAATTTGTTGTTTCAAAAGGAGAGGAAATCCCTCTATTTATAGACAACAAAAGGGTAGTGTGAATTTTTTTTTATTGTGCATTATAAGAAAGATTACAACTATTTGGAAAAGTTGCAACCTTTCGGAAAGGTTACAGCCTTTCATAAAAGTCACAACATTTCATAAAAGTCGCAACTCTTCATTAAATTCCCAACTTTTCATAAAAGTCACAACTCTTCATTAAAGTCAGAACTTTTCACCAAATTTACAACTTTTCATGAAAGAGGAAGGCTAGGTTTGGAAATAAATAAATTAAAAGGAAATTCTGGTTTGTGGTGGTGTCACATAGGCGGGCCAAAGGTTCTCTCTCTCTCTCTCTATATATATATATATATATATATATGATATTGAAACACTTCCATGTTAATTGTTAAGTGGAAGTCCCCTATTATTATTTCAAAAAAGAAAAGGTTCAATCAAATAGTGCCAAGAAATATTTAAATGGAAGATTCACCAAACAACTTGGCCTGGCAATGCTAAAATATTTCATCTATTGGAATTCAACACTTCAAATTGCAGAAACCATGTAACTCCTAGAAATAACCATGTCTATCACCTCTTCTTCTCGTCCTCCGACAACTTCCTCTTCTTCTAATGATTCTCTTCTTGGATGGAAATGCCTTGACAAAGTTATGTACAAAATTTGAGAAGAATTAGAAATGATTTAGACATGTTCACTTAGTTGAAATGTTTTAAACAAAAAAATTGAAAGGAATCTCTAATCTTGACTTTAAGTCTCATTTAGGACACCACGAACTAAAACTGTCACGCCCTAAGGCTACCCCCTTGATATAACATGGAACCTAGGATCATGAGTGACCCCAAGCTAACCATGTGTCTTGTATATCATAAGCATACTATAAAAGTTACTGAAATAAGCAAGTACTAAATGGAAGCTAATACAGTGGATAACTGAAAATAGGGAAAAACCCAACTAGTCTGAACGTATAAAACATACTAGGAGTTTAGTGATAACTAAAACAATCACTTAACAACTAAAGTTGAATCTACTACTATGTCTGAAAAGCCTCTAACTGAGTTGAGTGGTTGGGATATGCCCCCTAGCTAACTCTAACAAAACTGGAAAGTAAATATAATGATTTGAAAGAATGTCTATTGTACTCAAAGAATGAGGACTACACTCTAAAGTTGCTGAAGTCAGACTGAGAATCGATCTAAGCATGATCTGGATGTTGAGTACCTAAACCTACATCATGAAAGAATGTAGCGCAGAGTATGCGTCAGTAGTTGGAATGTTATGAGCGTGCAGGATATATATTCTAAGATGAACAAATATATGTGAGCTGAATAAAGCATAACTGAGCAATGATATAATCCGACACATGTACTGAAGTATAACTGAAAATAACTAAATTGAATGTAATGACTAAGTGGTAATCATGAAGATAACATGTTTAACTATAAAATGATAATAATGCTGAAAAATTGTTCAAATTCACTAAGAGTCTGACTATGAGAGCTACTATTAACCGAAAAACCATGTGAGCTAAATATAGAGTTCAATTTTTATGCCCCATCGAGAGGACCCTATATACCTTTCCAGGTGTATAAAGGCCTGATTGGCGTGATCACTAAATCTGATGCCCAACATAGGGGAATTATAATAGTATGGGGGCACATAGTTCTAGGACTATGAGGGTACGCTGAACACTAATCCAACTCAGTGCTACGTCTACTCCCAACAGAATATGTATATGACTGAAATGTACTAATTCATGAACTAAGAAAATTCATACAAACTAGGGTTCTGAGTTGCATACAAGGAATTTTGCAACATTTCCAAGAAAACATGATATTTCGATTAAAAGTACTATAACGGCTAAATCACAACAACTCCCCAAAGTTTTACAAACACTAGGTCTAAATAAGTTATGTAGAATCAAGGAACTAACTGAATTCTAGGGACCTAGTGGATGAAAGGAACCCACTAGTTAAATCCCACTTACGTGATGACGAAATTCATGAAGGAATGCTTTGAATTTCGAGCTGAAACTTGAAGAACACTGCTCATTGTTCGTGAAAAAAATTGGCGCCTCATTCTCCTCTTTTCGTTCTAATTTGGATGATTTTTTGAGAAAAAGGGTTTTGGGTATGTCTGACTAGGTTATTGGACTTAGTCTAAGTAAAACGATGTAGTTTAGTCATCAAAAAACTTAGTTTAAGTGCCCCAACGCATAGGGAAAAGTCCAAAACGACCCTGACTTAAATGCTGACAAAGCCCATCCACGTTGGGAACAACAGTCCGTCGTTTGGACTACCGACCGTCATTTGGGTTCGTCGTTCAAGTTGTACCCGTCAGGGCTTTTCTAAAACTAGCATAACTTCTTACTCTGACCTTGGATTGTGCTAAAACATATGACTGTTTGAAGTTGACCTAACATCTATTTTCCTCATAATAACTGTTGACCCCCACCTAGTGTCAGACCTACGGTACGTAGGTCCAACTAAGGACTGTACTGGTCAACCGTGGGTGGGATCAGAGACCATCGACTTTTGACCCCAATGATGGAACCAACCTACGATTTGTGGATCAACAATTAGAACATGGTTCACGGCCGTAGGTGTTACCTTTTGATCCTAAATTTTCCCTAAGTCTTTGACTGAACCACGGGGCCCGACCTACGGTAAGCTGTCTGACCCACGGTCCGTTGGTGGCTTCTGTTGGTTCTTACACCAGATCCTGGAAAGGTGCATTTTTTCTGTTTTCTCAAATCCAAGGTGTTACACTATCTCCCCCTTGGGAACATTCCTTAGTCTAAACACGCTGAGTAAGGAGGCAAGGAGACGCAATCCCTACCACTAAGTACTAGAATTGAAATCTAACTTAACTGAGTTCTAAGAATCATGCAAATTTACTGAAATACAAGAATAACTGAGGGAACCAGATAGTGAGACTGAATTAAAAAAGAGTAAGCTAAGAGACTGGAAAGGAACTTTTACCTCTAGTTGAAACGGAACCAGAAAGAAAAAGGTGAGGGTACTTGGCCATCATGGTTGCTTCTGCTTCCCAAGTAGCTCCCTCTACGGGCTGACTCCTCGACAAAACCTTTACTGAAACGACTTTTTTATTTCTCAACTTGAGAACCTAAAGGTCAAGAACCTCGACTGTCACATCTTCATAAGTGAGACTATCCTTCACAGCCACACTCTCTAATGGTGCTATTGATATTGGGTCACCCACACACTTCTTCAACAAGGAAATGTGAGAGACTGGATGCACCAATGCTAGTTCTACTGGAAACTCTTACTCATAAGCCACATTACCAACCCTTTTCAAGATTATGTAAGGATGTACATATCAAGGAATGAGCTTCCCTTTCTTTCTAAATCTAATCACCCCCTTCATAGGTGATACTTTCAGGAAAACCCAATCATCAATTTCAAATTACAAGTCCCTTCTCCACACATTTGCATAGGACTTATGATGACTCTGAGCTGTCTTTAGTCTATCTCTGATGAGTTGAACTTTGTCCATAGCATCAGGAACTGAATCTGGCCCAATCAAAGTTGCTTCATCTACTTCAAACCAACCAATAAGGGACCAGCAGCTATACCTATATAGTGCCTCATAGGGGGCAATCTGAATACTTGAATGGCAGCTGTTATTATAGGCGAACTCTATAAGAGGTTGGTGAACCTCCCAACTACCCTTGAAATTAATCACGCAAGCTCTCAACATGTCCTATAAGGTCCTAATGGTACGCTCTTCCTAACCATCCATCTGTGGATGAAATGTTGTAGAGATTTACCTGAGTACAAAGTCCTCCAGAAATGAGATGTAAACTGGGCACCTCTATCTAAGATGATACATAAGGGAACTCCATGTAACCTGACTATTTTATTAATGTAGAGTTTAGCATAGTCCTCTGCTGAATCTGTAGTCTTGATGGCCAAGAAGTGAGCAGACATAGTCACTCTATCTACTATCACCCAAATGGAGTCATGTTGTCTCGAGTACGAGGTACACCCGTAATGAAATCCATGTTTATCACTTCCCACTTCCTTGCAGGAATGTTAATCTCTTGAGTCATACCTCCTGGTTTATGATATTCTACTTTAACCTATTGACAGTTAGGGCACTTAGCCACAAAGTTTGCTATATCCCTATTCATATTGTTCCACCAAAAGACTTTCTACAGATCACAGTACTTCTTAGTGGCACCTGGATGGATAGACTACTTGGAGTTATGGGATTCTGTACGGATTTGTTGCCTCAACTCACCCATCTTAGGAACACATAAGCAACCCTAGTAACGAAGTACACCATATCCCCCTTGGAAGAAAGCCTCAACTTTCTACTGACGAACTACACCTTTCAATTGAAGCAATATAGGATCACTATCTTTTTTTCTGTAACCTCCACTACTAATAAATATTCTAACCCATTCTGAACTATCATACCATCATCTAATATGTATGTAAGGCAAACTCATAAGCGAGCAAGCTAGTGAACATCTTTTCTAATTCCTTCCTTTCTTCCTCAACATGTGCTACACTACCCATAGATAGTCTGCTGAGAGTATCAACCAATACATTGGCCTTATGAGAATGGTAAAGCACATTCATGTCATAGTCCTTGAGGAATTCAAGCCACCTCCTTTGACAAAGAGTCAACTCTTTCTGGGTGAGCACATACTGGAGGCTCTTATGATCTGTGAATACATCTATATGAACATCATATAAGTAAACAAGCACCTCTTTCTCGTCTTTCTGTTCCAATTTGGATGATTTTTGGAGAATAACGGTTTTGGGTATGTCTGATTAGGTTATTAGACTTATTCTGAGTAAAACACCCTAGTTTAGTCATCAAATGATGTAGTTTAAATGCCCAACGTATAGGGAAAATTCCAAAATGACCTTGACATAAATGTTGATTAAGCCCACTCACAGACGAACGACGGTCCCTTGTTTGGATTACAGATCGTTGTTTTGGTTTGTCGTTCAAGTTCTACCCAACATGGATTCACTAAAATAAGCATAATTTTTTACTCTGAGCTTGGATTTTAGCAAACACAATGGAGTTTGAAAGAGGATTCAATTATCTTTCAATTGATAAGTCATGGTCCACCTAATTCATTTTGTCTTAAAACATATGACCGTTTGAAGTTGACCTAACAACTATTTTCCTTTGAATAACTAATGACCCCACCTACGGTCAAACCTATGGTCTGTAGGTCCAACGACGGACCGTACTGGTACAACGTGGGTAGGATCAGATCGACCATCAACTTTGAACCCTAACTACGAAACTAACCTACGGTATATGGTTCAATGAAAGGACCCTGGTTCACGGCCATAAGTGAAACCTTTTGATCCTGAATTTTCCCTAATTGTGGTAGCGAACTACGGGCCAACCTACGGTCTTTGGTCTTACCTACGGTCCATCGGTGGTTTTTGTTGGTTCTGACACCATATCCTGAAAAGCTGCATTTTTCTATTTTCTCAAATCAAAGGTGTTACAAAAACATAAAAATGGAATTAAAACTAATTGGTACCTTTAATGGTAAATCTTATGATGTGATCTATGTTTTTGTAGCATTATAAGCCTGATTAGCAGTCGTTACATCATAGGAGGACATCTTATAGACACAACGTAACGTTGGATGAAGGCAATACATGTGATAATTGACTGTCTCCAACACCGCGACATTTTTGTACCCATTTATATTAGTATCATACTTGTATAGATCATGATACTGTGTTGAGTGACATTCTACCAGAAAAGACACTTGTTAGTTGTTGATCCAGACTCGGAAGCTAATAATAATGCCTCTAGACCTGAAACAAAGTTGTCCAAAGTGTGGGAAATCCTCCAACGAATGCTTGCGATATTATAAGTAGCAAGGACTGTGTACTTTCTGAAAATGTATATATTGAAGGAAAGTAAACGTCGCGCCCTCCCTAGCCATATATCTTCATCTGTCAAAATTTAACCATAGCTTATATCATAATGATCAAGAAACTCAGGAAGGTCGCTTAGTATGTGAAGATTGTTGAATAAGTTGGAATTTTCAACCAGCTTACTTATGGTTACCAATTTGTATTGATCTGCATCCGGGTAATCAATCTGCATAGGGTGAAGTCGCCACAATATATCTTCGTGCAATTCCATAATATATTTCTTCTATGCTCTTGTCATTTCTTATGTTGAAATTTGGTTTCAATAAGGACGCCTATTTCAAACCCTATGCCCTCTCTTCTTGTATACATGTCTCCCGTTAAGTAATGTATCATTTGCAATTATCCGATTACCAGAGAATGTATGTATCCAAGAGAAATGAAAAAACTGAATTTTTGTAATTGGAAAAACCCGGGAATTTTGTAGTTGGAGAAACTTAGTGGATGTAATTAGTCCAAAAGTATGAGATTTCTACTCTTATCCTAGTTATTAAGTTAGAAATTCAAAATAATTTAAAGATTTTTTTTTTTGGAATTAGAAAATATAATAGATATAATAAGTCTCTATAACTATAGTTTCGATAATTGCTCTTCATAGCTCTAGTTTTGTTTGCTATAAAGGCTGCGGTATGTATATTTCTGCCCTTTTGTATATTTCTCTTGTGAATGTACAAATAGAGTAAGTATATACAAATTATGTGCTTATCCATATTGTTTTTTTAAAAAAAATTCTATTTGTATATTTCGTTTGTCAATATACAAACAAGATAATTTATTATGAAATTTTTCAAAAGACACAAATCAGATCAAACTTTCCAGGCCCATTTTATATCAAAATCTGTTTTAAAAAAATAGCCCAAATTAGCCGAAACCCTAATCTATTTTCTGAACCAGCAAATAACTAGTTCCGTGGATAATGCCGCTTTATACTAATATAGTCCCGAGTTGGTAATTAGAGTTAGAAGCTTCACAGCTTCCTCCACTCACCTCCACTGGCGAATATAGTCTACTAGACTAGCAAAGAAAGAGTTACGTAGCCTATATTCTAGGTCATTCGGAAGGCCTCCGTATAGTTTTGGGGTGTAATGTATGACTTAGTTTTCCAAACCAACACCGGCAATTTCAACAGATCACCAGTTCTATTTTGGTGCGATCTTCATCTGAATAAAATGAGACTCTCTCCTCTCTCTCACTGAGTCATTCACATCTGTCTTCTTTAATTTGGTCAACAAGAAGCCAAAATAATTTTGAAATCACTTATGAAGAATCACAGACACAGATTTTTGAATTTGAACGGCCATTTTAAAATCAAATCCTGCCCACAACTGCAATCAGAAGAGCCCTAGTTCATCACTATAAATAGCAGGCCTTGCATTCATTTTTGTGGAATTCTTTTTTCCCCATCCCACATCTGAAACCACAGTAGATTTGTGCTCATCTGATCTCTACTTAGTATTAGTGCTAATAGAGGTCATATTATATATTGCTTGAAATCGTTCTGAAGAGAGTTTAAGGAGGGATTCAAGTAGACGTCGGACGCTCTTCACTGTCCTACAACAGGTTGAAGAGAGTTTAAGCAGCAAATTCAAGTAGACATCGGCCTCGCTCTTCACTCACCTACAGAAGGTGACATTCGACCTCTCGTTTTCTCTTTGTTTTTGTCTCCGTGACAAAATGTTATTCTTGTCTTACGAAAATAACGACTTGCCATTAACTTACTTACTTAGCTATAATTATATATGACTACAAAATATACTTGGTTCTCGTTGGAGCTCTCTATATAGCTATGAAGCCATATTCCTTTCACGTTTTACCCGTCATTCATTTAAGAAAAGGTTTCATTTCGTGATTAAATCTTCACTTGAAAACAGTTTGTCGGTCCAAGTTAAATTTTTATTTGATGACTTTATATGATAAAAATTTTCTGTTCATGTATTCATATGCAAAAGTATGTTTAAAAGAGATCGAGTGTTGTTCTTGCTAAGTACGCAATGTTATGAAGGTTACAGTTTTTTTAAAAAAAATTAGTGTAAGAAAAATCATGATCCTATGCATGCTCGGAAGATTCCTGTCTAATATCTATGCACACAGAAAATATAGATTTTAAGCTCTTCCCATAATCCATTAGATAATAGAGTTACATGTATAGGTTTCCTTCTAAATTATTTAGTGATGGCGGGGTAAAATGTGGAAGGATCATGGATTGAAAATGTGGAGTATTAATTTTGTGCTAAAAAGACATGAAAGGTGGCTTGGCAGTTTTGAGTTTGGTTTAGGGTTACCAATTGTAGGAGAAATATCTAGATAGGCATTTACACATTTTTCGTGTTTTGGATAGTATATTTATTTTACGACTTTACTTAGCTCTATAGTTAATTTATTCACTATCATTTAAAGTTGAATCGTCTTACCAATTTCCTTACTATCTTTTTTAACATGAATAATTTGGATCTAATTGGAGTCTTCATAAAAGACTTCTGCCTTGCAAGAAGTCTCATTCCAAGACTCATCACCATTACTAGATTTGAAAGTGTTCGTCCCCGCTTCTCAAAAGCTCATGCAAATTGGACATGGCAAAGTAGCAAAGAAATCTTGAAAACAACTCCTTTCTTTTCTATTTTAGTCATTATTTTATTATGTTTGTGTTCGTGCTGACTTTATGACTTTAAATTATATGATACTTATTTGCTTTTTGCGCTTTCTACTTTTTTAAGACTAGCCACTTTAGTCTTTAATAGATTTGGTATGTTGGGTCTCGTGGAATTTTAATTTTTTTTGCAAATCATTTTTAAAAATAGATTAGTACATCTTGATTAGATCCATTAAGTTTTTTTACGAAAAAATTGACTAAGTCCCTTCACTGAAAAGCTTTTGGTTATGAAATGTCTAATGAAAAAGTTTGTTGGAAAGTTTTAAGCCATTCCAAAAAAGGGGGACGTGAACTTTTACTAAAGATGGATAAGTTTTCGACTCCTTGGATAAAGGTTTCTTTGATCTACTTTTGATTTATTACTTTTTTGATTTGTTGCAAAATATGAGGGATTTTATTTTCAAGATAAATATCACAAATATTTTACCAAGTATTTATAATATATTCCTTTTAAATTTGCTCTTTTTTTAAACTAATTAACCTATGTTTTGTCCGGCTAATCATTTTGAACTGATTTTTAAAGTATGTGTGTCTCCCCTTCAAGATAATTAGAACTTTTACCTATAATTTCATAAGTTTAATGAATAATTCAAAGTTAACTTAGCATCACTCTAGCAAAATAGGTGTCCTAATTCACTAATATGTTGTAGATTGTTTGCCTTCGAGTTAAAATGGGGTATAAAATTAAACATTTTATTATTATAAATAAGGCAAAGTATATGAAGAGATTGGCAATGGATGAGTTCAATAGTACTAGAAGCTCAAAGGAGCATACAATAATTATAGCATGAATGCAGTTACAAAAAGTGATCATGATTATCAGAAATCAAAAATGTTAAATTCATAAGTATAATTTATTATTTGATAAGAGGGATAACTAATATTTTTTTTACTAATTATAAAGAGTGTCAGCTTATTTTTAATAGGCATTTTCGAAAGATGATGAAGATAAAAAATTTAGTTTCTATATTTTAGCTTATTCATAATGGTAAAGGTTATCATATATTTTGATTGCTTGTATTGATTTCTTTCTTGATCCTTATTTATAACTGTAAAGATTGCCATTTGTTTTTGATTGATTGTATTGATTTTCTTTCTTGATCCTTATTCATAACGGTAAAGATTGTCATTTAGTTTAATTAATAATTGTTTTGATTTCTTTCCTGTTCATTATGTTCCACCCTCTTGCATAGATACCCAATTCATTATTAATAAAATCATTTATTTGCCCGAGTTTAAATCAATATAAAATTTTAACCATCAATATGTTGGCTTAAAATTTCAATTAGTTCTACAAATTTCACGTAGTTTCATAAGAGCGATCTGATTTATGGTGTGAAATCCAACTGATTGGGGATACTATAAACTATTTGGTCTTTGGTAGTCCACATATTAATTGTTGTAATTTTTTATCACCTCACATAAGTGACAATAGTGTTCTACCTTTTGATACAAAAAGAGTAGATGATATACTAATTGACTGGTTTGAGGTTATTGATCAATATGTTCGCTTGAATCGATCATCGTGAAGGTCAATTAGTATAGCCTCTTCTCTCTTTGTATAAAAAGCTAGAACACTACTATCACTTATGAGCAAATAATTGTGCCAATAAACTGGTGGACTACTGAAGGACATAGAGTTTAAAGTATTGCTTATCAGTTGGATTTCACGTCATAAAAAGGATCAAGAGGTTGTGGGAATTATCAACGCTATGCTGTTTTGAACTTATACAGAAAATATACAGCAAGTAAGACTTGATTGTCAATGTGGTATGTGATGAACAAGCTACTGAGGTTGAGGATACAAAAATTTGTATGGGGAATATGAATTGAGAGGATGTAACTAGCATAATGAATTGGACACTACTAGATATATAGTATGCATCAAACTATTAAATGTGTTAATTAGCTCTAATTCTTTCCTTGGATGATTGTTGTTTAGTTTTCTTAATTCCCAATATATATAAGTGGGTGCAGAAACTTTTTGCTAGTTTATTATTTGTGAATGTTTAGATATTTCTTAATGCATCATCCACGTATTATATTCCAGACAAATCATAGCTACAATTATCGTTAAGCCCCTCGAAAAAAAATAGAGAAGAGGATGTGGGCATTGATGACTATCTTAGAACAATGTTAAATCAATACAAATTTTGCAATACATGATTACACAAACTATGTACTGTTGGTGATCGGAGGATTGTCAAGTTGATATAAGGAGACCAAAAGATCCATCCCCACATATGTGAGAAAAGAAGACCAGACAAGTGTATTTTATTCATAATAAAAAATATAGCAACTCCAGTATATCCTATTCTAAATCACTGAACTTACAGAGAAAAGATGGGGAGCATACTCAAATAGAATAGTTCTACAGAGAAATGATGGTGAGTTGACTCTTGATTAATAAAAATATTAGTTGATATGTCCTTACCTTGCACCAGAAGGTTGTAACTTTTTCAAGAGATGAATAATTTAATCCATACTCTAAAGAGAAGATAAGGTGGATCAAGCACCAAAGTCAGAATTAATCTTGAAGAAAATTGCTAAAAAAAAATTTTTTTGTCAATGTCAATTGCAGCCTTTTATAGAATTGTGCGTCTTATATCACATATTGGTGCTCCAAATCCCTAATACCAAAATAAACATTTCTGAGAGGTATCATCTTTTAGTTCTTGTCATTTTCCAAAATGGAAATTTTTGTAGCGAGTTTGAATATCCACACCTTTCGGGCTATCCATACTGTGTTTCATGTGTTTATATTCTCATTTTCTCTACAACATGCTGCATCAGGTGGCAATGAAACTGACAAACTTGCCTTTAATTAAAATCCCAAATAACTGAGGATCCATCAAGAGTTTTCGTCTCTTGAAATAATTATGTTTATTTCTGTCAGTGGACTAGAATGAAATGTGGCTTGAGCCATGGAAGAGTCATCCGTTTGAAATTTGTTTTGATTCATTGAATTGATTTCTGTCCTCATATTTATTCATAATGGTAAAGATTGTCATTTGTTTTGATTAATTATATTGATTTTCTTTCTTGATCCTTATTCATAACTATGAAGATGGTTGTCACGCCCCAAGGCTACATCCGGGACGTAAACACAGGACCTAGGATCACGAGTGACTCAAAGCTAACCTTGTTGGCATATCATAAGCATACTAAGATATCAAAAACAAGATAATTTTGTGCGGAAGCTTAAAACATATCATAAATAGAAATGATGGGGAATATCCATTCTAAGTCTGATTATTTAAAAATGAATTTAATGACAATCGAAAGGTCAAACTCAAAACTAAAAATAAATCTAGTACTATTTATGAATAAAAGGCTCTACTAATTAGAGATGTTGGGACAAGCCCCAGCTAAGTCTAGCAAAATTGAAAGTAAAACAAATTGACTGAATAGAAAACATGTCAATCGTTCTTAAAGAATGAAAACTCACTAGTGATGTTGCTGAACTCGAGATTGCGAACCGATCTATGCATGATTTGAATGTTGTGGACCTTAACCTACATCACGAGAAAATTATTTAGGATATGAAAAAGCTGAATAATACATACATAATTGAACAAAACAATTAGAGCAATGATATAATCTGAACATGATAGAAATATTGAAACATACTAAATATTGAGCTAACTGAATGCAATGACCACGTACATGATATGTTGATACTGAATACGGAACTATATAATTAATCTGGTCAATGCACTAGAATCTGACTGTGGGAGCTACTGTTAACCGATATAAAACCACGAGAGCTATCAGTGGAGTCCAATGTATCACCCCATTGAGAGAACCTTATATACCTTGCTAGGGGTATAAAGGCAAGACTGGCATGATCACTAAATATATTGCCCACAGAGGGGACCTATCCTACGTTGGCACGTAGTTTTGGGACTATGAGGGTGACTGAACCTTAGTCCACTCGGTATTAAGCCTACTCCCAATTGATTATGTAAATAACAAAGTATGACTGATGTTATGTAATACTAAATAGCTCAAAATATTGACATGCTAACTGAAAATGCAACATTAATATGTTGATAATGAAACATTCTTAACTGAGGCATGCATATCTGAATAAACTGACCTAGCAAGTGTAATTCATGAACTAAACGAATCTACACAACTATGATTCCTAGTTTCATCCAATAAATAAGAAATAATTCCACGAAAACATGATAATCTGATTTGTATTAGCATAACAACTTAATCACAACATAAATCTGAAATTCAAGAAACCCTAGGTCTAACATGATAAATAGAATCAAGAGTCTGACTGAATTCTAGGGACCTAATGGGTGAAAGAGCCCACTAGTAAAATGCCACATACCTGGTGACGAAATTCACGGAGAAATATTTTGATTTCGGGGCTGGAACTGAACAAAAGTCAATGTGTTCTTGGAGAGGGTTTGGTCGACTCTTTCTCCTTCTTTTCGTTCAACTTGATGATTTCTTGGAGAAAGAGTTGACTAGGGTAAGTTCTAATTAAGTTACTAGGATAAAACTGACTAAAACGACGTAGTTTAGGGGTCCAACGTATAAGTAAAAGACAAAACGACCCCTGACTTAAAAGTTGTCAGGGCCAACAGATCGACTGACCGATGGACAGTCAACTGACCCACGGTCTGTCCTATCAACCGTTGTTGGTTTTCAGAGATGGGGTCCTGAGGGTCATGATCTACAGACCAGGACCACGGCTCGTGGTCTGACCTACGGTCAATTGATCCGGTCGTGGGTCGTGCCTTGGAATATTCTATCTGAGTTTTCTGGGGAGGGCTGCAGGTGGTGATCTAAAGACCCCACCTACGGTCCGTGGGTCACCCTACAGTCCGTGGGTGGTGCCCGTCGGTGGTACATGTAACTTCTAATTTCTTGAAACTGGTCTCTCTAGCATACGAGGTGTTACATTATCTCTCCCTTGGGAACATTCGTCCTTGAATGAATACTAAACTAGCTGAAAATTGAGGGAAAAAGCTGAAAACCCTACCACTAAGTACTAAAAACTGAAATCTGACTAAACTAAGTTCCAAGAACATGCAAATACACTGAAAATGCAGGTATAACTGAAGAAACATGATACTAAGACTGATGCTAATTATCAATGAGATGAGGATACTTGGCCTTCATGCATGCTTCTGCTTCCCAAGTAGCATCCTCTATGGACTGATTTCTCCACAAAACCTTCACTGAAGAGACTTCTTTGTTTCTCAACCTTTGAACCTGACGATCAAGAATCTCAACTAGCATATCCTCATAAGTGAGACTATCATTCACAACCACACTTTCCAATTGTACTATGGATGCTGGATCACCCACACACTTCTTTAACAATGAAATGTGAAATACCGGATGCACTGCTGCTAGTTCTGCTGACAACTCTAATTCATCAGCCATTTTACCAATTCTTTTCAAAATCCTATAAGGGCCTACATATCTAGGACTGAGCTTCCCGTTATTGTCAAATCTCATCACCCCCTTCATAGGTGACACTTTCAAGAAAACCCAATCATCAATTTGGAACTCCAAGTCCCTTCTCCTTGCATCTCCGTAGGACCTCTGGAGACTCTAGGCTGTCTTAAGTCTATCTATGATGAGCTGATCTTTTTCCATAGCATCATGAACCGAATCTAGCCCTATCAAGGTTGTTTTACCTACTTCAAACCAACCAACTGGAGATCTAAATCTACACCCATACAATGCCTCATAAGGGGCCATCTGAATGTTGGAATTGTAACTATTATTGTAGGCGAAGTCTATAAGACGAAGGTGATCACCCCAACTACCCTTTAAGTCGATCACGCAAGCTCTCAATATGTCCTCTAAGGTCTGAATTGTACGCTATGCCTGACCATCTGTCTGTGGATGAAATGATGTGTTAATATTAACCTGAGTACCAAAACCTTTCGAAGAAGACTTCCAGAAATGAGAAGTAAACTGAGGACCTCTATCTGAGATAATAGACAAAGGAACCCCATGCAACCTGACTATGTCAGTAATGTAAAGCTTGGCATAGTACTCCGTCGAATCTGTAGTCTTAATAACCAAAAAGTGTGCAAACTTAGTAACTCAGTCAACTATCACCCAAATGGAGTGATGTTGTCTGCGAGTATGAGGTAAACCTGTAATAAAGTCCATGTTGATCACTTCCAACTTCCATGTAGGAATGTTAATCTCTTGAGTCATACCTCTTGGTTTTTGATGTTCTACCTTTACCTACTGACAATTAGGGTGCTTAGCCACAAAATCTGTTATATCCCTTTTCATACAATTCAACCAAAAGACGTCCCACAGATCACGGTACATCATAGTCGCGCATAAATGAATAAAATACCTAGATTTATGGACTTTTGGAAGAATTTGTTGTATCAACTCGCCTACCTTAGGAATACATAAACGATCCAAATATCAAAGCACACCATCTTCCCCTTGGGAGAAAATCTTAACTTTCTCCTGATGATCTGCAACCTTCAATGTGAACTATATTGAAGGCTCTTATGGTCCGTGAACACATCTGCGTGAACACCATACAAGTAATGTCTCCAAATTTTAAGTGTAAATAATACGGTTGGAAGCTCGAGGTCATGAGCCAGATAGTTCTTCTCATGCACCTTAAGTTGTCTATAAGTATATGTTATAACCTTACCTCGCTGCATTAACACATAACCTAGGCTGACTCTGGATGCATCACAATAGATCACATAACTGTCTGAACCCTCTGGTAAACTCAAGACAGGAGCTGTAATCAACCTAGTTTTTAGTTCTGAGAAGCTCTTCTCACAATCATTTGACCAATGGAACATAACCTTTTTGTGAGTCAACTTAGTCAATGGAGAAGATATGGATGAAAATCCTACCATGAACGTTCTGTAATAACCCATTAGACCCAAGAAACTTCTTATATCTGTTGGAGAAGTAGGTCTAGACCATTTTTTCACTGCCTCTATTTTCTGAGAATCTACTTAAATCCCTTCGCTAGATACTATATGCCCAACAAAAGCAACTGATTGCAACCAAAAATCACATTGATAAACTTAGTGAATAACTAGCGATCTTTTAGAGTTTAAAGGACAAGCCTCAAATGAGTCGCATTGCCTTCCTCATTCTTAGAGTAAATGAGGATATCATTCATAAAGACAATAACGAACAAGTCCAAATATGGCTTGAACACCATGTTCATCAAATCCATGAAAGCTGAAGAGCATTGGTTAGTCCTAATGACATAACTACAAATTTGCAATGACCATAACGAGTTGTGAAGGCTATTTTCAGAATGTTACTATCTCTGACATATAGTTGATGATAACCGGATCTGAAGTCTATCTTTGAGAAATGACTAGCACCATTAAGTTGGTCGAACAAGTCATCAATCTTGGGGATATGGTACTTATTCTTGATTGTGACTTTTTTCAACTGCCGATAGTCGATGCACATCCTGAGAAAACCATCTTTCTTTTTCACGAACAACGCTGGTGCACCTCATCAGGAAATATTAGGTCTGATGAAGCCCTTATGTAGAAGGTTTTTCAAGTGCTCCTTCAATTCTCTAAGCTCAGCTGGAGCAATTCTATAAGGAGGAATAGAAATAGGCTGGGTATCCTGAAGGAGATCAATTTCGATGTTGATTTCCCTTTCGGGAGGAACTCTGGGAAGATCTTCTTGAAATATTTCTAGGAACTCATTAACTATTGGAACTGACTCAAGAGTTGGGTTTGAGAGCTTAAATCCTTAACCCAAACTAGATTATAGAGATAACCCTTAGAGATCATTTTTCTAGCCTTAAGGTAGGAAATAAATCGACGCATAGGCACTGAGCTACTACCCTTCCATTTTAGATGCTAGTTCTACAATCGACTAAGGCATAATAACAATGTAACTAATCCATGCCTAGAATGATATCGAAATCTACCATTTCTAACTCTACAAGATCTGTTGAGGTGACTTTCTAGGAGACTGTGACAGAGCAATTTATGTATACCCTTTAGATATAACTGTATCACCGACTGGAGTAGAGACTGACAAGGATTCGGTAAGCTTTCTGGACTGATACTGAAGTTTACTACTATATATGAAGTTACAAAGGAAGAGTAGCCCTAAATCTAACAAAGCATAAACATCTAAATAAAAGACTCGCAATGTACTAGTAACCACATCAGGAGAATCTTCTTAATCTTGGTGACCCTGAGAGCATACAACTTGTTCTGGCGCAGACCGCCACCTGTACTAGATGAGTTTTCCTACTGAGTTTGGCGACCTTCTGGTGCTGCTGAAGTTGTGGACTGAGCCCTACCATTGTTATCTCCCTGTCCCTATTAAAAAGAAGGGCAATCCCTCAATCTGTGACCAGTCAGACCACACCCAAAACATCCATATTTCCCTACAAGACACTCGTCTGGATAGTTCCTAAAACACTTTGGACAAGTTGGGTGGGTTCTAGTAACTGAAGCACTTCCCTGAGACTTAGAGCCTTATGCCCTACCTTTATGAAGAATTTAACACTAGATGATGAAGGTGTTAGGGTTGAACACAGTTGCTAAAACTGCGAGCTATTTCCACCACCCAATTTCTGCTGAGAGTACTCATAATTACCTATCCTAGCCTTTTTTGTATCCTTAGCCTGTTCCCTAAGCTTATCTTCTTCAACCTGCTGAGCATGAGTCATGAGCCTAGAGTTTTTCATATCATCCAACAACATAGCATTTCTACACTTTGTGCTCACCAAGTCAAATACCCCAAATAGAAACTTACTCATCTGAGTCCTAAAATCGACAACCATATGTGGAGCATACCTGGAGAGTTGGGTGAACTTAACTCCATACTCTTGGCCTGTCATGCAACCTTGCCTAAAATTCATGAATTCCTGAGCCTTAACCTCTCTCAACCATCTTGGGAAAAATATGTCTAGAAAAGCTCTGGTAAAACAGTCCCAAGTCACAGGAGTGGCATTCTCACCCTGGTTGTCTTTCCACTGTGTAAACCATATGTGAGCAACATCATTAAACTGGTAGGATGCCAACTCTACCCTATCGTTTCTAGTCACTTGCATCAGTCCAAATATTTTCTTGACCTCATCTATGAAGTTTTGTGGATCCTCAACAACATGCAACCCTAGAAACATTGGTGGGCTCATCCTAACAAAATCACGGACCCTAGCTGCCACGAATCCACCACTAGCATTTGCAGAAACAAGAACTTGTTGAGTTTTTTGATTAGCTACACTCTAGGCCAAAAGTTGAATAGCGTTCCGAAACTCTGTATTGGAAACTTTCTGATCTGGGACTGGCGGAACTGCTTCAACATTGTATGCATTAGCATTCCTCGGGTAAGTTCTAGGAGGAAGCATGATTAGAAAACGCATAACAATGGATTAGAAAGGAGATCATACCAATGCACGATAACAATATCAATAAAGTGAAGTTTTTCCTAAACCACTTCGTAGCCTCACCCTCATAGGTGTTGCACGTTTCACACTCACGAAAAGGGCTCTACTTAGTGCAGCTTTTCAGACATCCTAGGACTCATGAACCTAGTGTTCTGATACAAAGTTTGTCACACCCCGAGGCTACCCCCTGCACATAAACACGGGACCTAGGATCACGAGTGACCCCTAGCTAACCCTGCTGGCATATCATAAGCATCCTAAGATAACTGAAATAAGATAATTTTCTACGGAAGCTTAAAACATATCATAAATAGAAATTATAGGGAATACCCATTCTAATTCTGAATATATAAAAATGATTTTAATTACAACCGAAAGGTCAAACTCAAACCTAAAACTAAATCTAGTATTATGTCTGGATAAAAGCCTCTACTAATTAGAGATGTTGGGACATGCCCCAGCTAACTCTAGCAAAACTGAAACTAAAACAAATTGACTGAATAGAAAAAATGTCAATCGTCCTCGAAGAATGAGGACTCATTATTGATACTGTTGATTTAGAGATTGGAACCGATCTATGTGTGATCTGAATGCTGAGGACCTAAACATACATCACGAGAAGATGTAGCGCAGAGTATGCATTAGTACTTGAAAGGTACATAGCATGCAGGATAGGATAAAGCTAAACAATACATACATAATTGAACAAAGCAATAAGAGCAAGGATATTAATTTGAACATGATGGAAATGTTGAAACATACTCAATATTGAGCTAACTGAATGCAATGACCAAGTACATGATATGATGAGACTGAATACTAAACTATACTAATAACCTGGTCAATGCACTAGAATCTAACTATGGGAGCTACTGTTAACCGATATAAAACCATAAGAACTATCCGTGGAATCCGATGTATCTCCCAATCGAGAGGACCCAATATACCTTGCCAGGTGTATAAAGGCATGACTTGTGTGATCATTAAATATGTTGCCCACACAGGGGACTTATCCTACAGGGGCACGTAGTTTTGGGACTATGAGGGTGACTGACCCTTAGTCCACTAGGTATTAAGCATACTCCCAACTTATTATGTAAATAACACATTATGACTGAAGTTCTGTAATACTAAATAGCTCAAAATATTGACATGCTAACAGAAAATGCAACACTAATATGCTGATAATGAAACATTCTTAACTGAGGCGTGTATATCTAAATAAACTGACCTAGCAAGTGTATTTATGAACTAAATGAATCTACACAACTAGGGTTCTGTGTTTCAAGAAAAAACTAAGCAATAATTCCATGAAAATATGATAATCTTATTTGGATTAGTCTAACAGTTGAATCACAACATAAATATGAAATTCTAGAAACCCTAGGTCTAACATGATATAGAGAATCAAGAATCTGACTCAATTATTGGGACCTAATGGATGAGAGTAACCTACTAGTGAAATCCCACATACCAATTGATGAAATTCATGGAGAAATCTTTTGATTTTGGGGCTCGAACTAAAGAAAACTTGTTGCATTCTTGAAAAGGGCTGGGTCGACTCTTTCTCCTTCTTTTTGTTTAACTTGATGAATTTTTGGAGAATGAGTTGACTTGGGTAAGTTCTAATTAAGTTACTGGGCTTAAACAAACTAAAACGACATAGTTAAGGGGTTAAACGACGTAGTTTAGGGATCCAACATATAAGAAAAAGACCAAACTACCCTTGACTTAAAATATGTCGGGGCCAACCGACGGACCGTAGACTGACCCACGGTCTATCCTGTCAACCGTTGTTGGCTTTCAGAGAAGTGGTACTGAGGGTCAGGATCCACTGCTCGTGGTCTGACCTATGGTCCGTGGTTTGGCCGTGGGTACGCCATAAAATGTTCTGTCTGAGTTTTCTAGGATGGCATGCAGCTGGTCATCCACGGACCCCACCTACGGTGCGTGGGTCACCCTACAGTATCTGGGTCACCCTACGGTCTGTGGGTCACCCTACGATCCGTGGGTGGTGCCCATCGGTGGCACCTGCAACTTCTAATTTCTGCAAACTTGTCTTTCGAGCATACGAGGTATTACAATGGTCATTTAGTTGAATTAATAATTGTATCAATTTATTTCCTAATCCTTTTGTTGCGATGTCTTGTATAAATACCATATTCATTATTTTAATAAAATCATTTCTTTGCCCGAATTTAAATCTATACAAATTGGTAACCATCAATATGTTGGCTAGAAATTTCAATTTGTTATATAAATTTCACCTACTTCCATCAGAGTGATCTAAATTATGGCGTGAAATCCAACTGATTGGGGATACTTTCAACTATTTGGTTTGTGGTAGTCCACGTGTTTATTGGAGAAATTTTATAGTCTAATAAGTGACACTATGTTCTACCTTTTGATACAAAGAGAGAGTTGATATACTGATTGACTGTTTTGAGTTTATCGATCATTGTGTTTGCCTCTATGGTAAATTTCGGTTGGTCGTGATTTATGCATAGTTATGCACATGAAGATAAATAAAGTCAAGATGCTCAATTAGTATAACCTCTTCTTTCTTTGTATTAAAAGCTAGAACACTACTATCACTTACGAACCAATAATTGCGCCAATAAACAGGTGGACTAAAGGACATAGAGTTGAAATTATAGCTTATATATTGGATTTCACGTCATAAAAATGATCATGATGTAGAGGATATTATAAGAAAATATTAGGTGGTCAAGCACCAAAGTCAGAATCAATCATGATGAAAATGCTAACATAATATATTTTTTGTCAGTATGTCATTGGCAACTTGTTTATAATTGTGCGTATTTGTCAATTTTTTGTCAATAAACCATGAAGTGGCACTCAGATACCAAAAACAACATTTTAGAGAGGTATCACCCTTTGGTGTTTGACATTTTCCAGAATGGAAATTTTCGCAGCGAGTTTTAACTTCCACACCTTTCCGGTTATCCATACTATGTTTCTTGTGTTTCTATTCACATTTTCTCTAAATAGGCTGCATCTGCTGCTTTTCTTGGCAATGTAACTGACAAACTTGCCTTACTTTGATTCAAATCCCAAATAACTGAGGACCCATCAAGAGTTTCCGTCTCTTGAATGACACTGTTTATTTCTGTCAGTAGACTGGAGTAAAATGTTACCTGAGACACAGAAGAGTCATCCATTTGAATCTCAAAGGGCTGAGGTTGGCAGGTACGATCTCAGGTCATATTGGAAATCTCTCTTTGATCAATTCTCTTGACCTTGTAGAAAATGCCTTCCATGAAAAAATTCCTCAACAACTCAGCAGGCTGTTAAGGCTTCAAAACCTGATTTTGAGTTTCAACTATCATAGGGGAAATTCCAGTTAATCTATCACATTGTGTTAAGCTCAATAGCCTTGTCCTAGAACACAACACTCTTGTGGGGAAAATTCCTAACTAAGTTGTATCTCAGATGTAAAACCTGACAGGACTCTTTCCAGGTTCTATTAGAAATCATACATCTTTAGAAGAGTTGTATTTATCGTACAACAATCTAGAGGGACAAGTGCCAGCTTCTTTAACAACTTTTCTGGTAATCTCAGATTCGATTTAGGCAACTACTTCCCTAATCTCCTAATACATTACTTGGAGAAATGCCAATTCATTGGTTCCATACTGTCCTCTTTGGCCAATGCTTCAAAATTGCTAGAGCTTGATTCTCGTATAGACAATTTCACTGGAAATATACCCAAGGGTTCCATAACTTGCAGAATTTGTTGTTTTGAAGTAACTTGGACACGATAAGCATGATGGCCTTGACATTGCAAAATCTCTTACAAACTGCAGCATTCAACAAATGCTCCATTTTGGAGACAACCAGTTTGTAGGTACATTACCTCATTCAACAATCAATCTTTCTAGTCAGTTACAAGGCCTACTCTTCTACGGAAACATCATTAGTGGAAGTATACCCAGAGAGAATCTTAGAGGTAGCATTCTAGATTCTATTAGAAGGATGACAAACTATGAAGGTCATCTTACTTATCTTGATTTCTCTCACAACGAACTGTTGGAAATACTTGGCCATATGGGAGATCTATTTGAAGGGAAACTCCCTCCAAGGGACCATTCCCATTGTAGAAGATTTTCTGGATCTCCAACCCTTGGATCTTTCCCTAAATAATCTACAAGGGCCAATCCCTCACTTCATTGTAAATCTTACTTCGTTACTCTACTTGAGGTTCTTGTCACCGAAATATTTTCAAATTTGAAAGACCAACCAGCACCTGAAGATAGGTCTAAATCTTCACGTTTCTACCCCATCATTTCTTATGAAGAGCTCTGCACTGCAACTGGTGGATTTTCTGCTGAAAATCTTATTGGCTATTGCAATTTCGGAACTGCTTACAAGGGAACTTTTGCTTCTGCTGGAACGGTTGTTGTTGTCAAAGTACTCAAATTCCAGCATGAAGGTGCTTCAGAAGTCTTCTTAGGAAAATTCTAGGCATTGAGAAACATAAGGCACCGGAACCTTGTCAAGGTCATCAGTGTATGCTCAATTTCAGATTTCAAGGGAAATGACTTTAAGGCTTTAGTCTTTCAGTTCATGCAAGAGAAGGAGATACATGAGAAGAGTAGTTGTACCATACTTCAGAGAATGAATATAATAATAGATGTGGCATATGTGCTTCATTATCTTAACAATGAGTGTCAAACACCCATGATTCACTGTGATAAAAAAACCACAGAACAATCTTCTTGATAAAGAACTCACAGCTCATTTGGGTGATTTTGGTTTAGTGAAACTCGTTCCTGAATTCAGTAATTAATCGGATCTACATCAGTTTAGCTCACTTGGAGTTATGGATACCATTGTTTATGTAGCTCCATGTAACGTTTCTTGTAACAGTAGTGGTTTATTGAATTTCAAAAGTCACCACTCTCTCATGCATGTAAGCTAAGTGTTGATGTCTTTTTTTGACGTTCGCTCCATGGAAAAACACGAGTTTAATTGGTCAACTTAGTAACGCATAAACAGAATATATGATGGTCGGATAGAAAATCAGTACCACTGTTATATATTTAATAATAGCGAACGTCCAAGATATTTGATGGAAGAATAGGGAATTATTCTCCTGTCATATACAGATTTATTAATCCCTCCTTGTTTGGAACAGATGTAATCGTAGTTATATTCTAATACTTCCTTGAAGATTAAGCACTCCTCAATCTAAGCCGTAAATAGTGACATTCACTAACCTCTTTCATTCCCTGTAGTGCTTGAACCAACTTTCAAGAAGTTACACTTAGATGTCAGGAAATTATATACTCTATTTCATCTTCAATTTACATGGTTTTCTAAAATATGTCTTGGGAAGGATGTAATAGAATTTATCATCTAAGGGATAACCCATTTTCCATTACATAAAAATAAAATTATTATCATCAAATAGAGGGTTCTCAACATATGATTTTTAGCTTTTAACTTATAAATCTAGAATGTTTTATCAGACTTTTTAGGGGATCATAAGGCAGGATTAAATGGTCATGGTGACAAATGTTCCTAAAACATTGTGATTTTCCTTCGAGATTCTAGACACACATGAGGTATTTTTGTCCCAAAGTTTGAGCATCATGATCAATACTTGTAATATGCAGCTGTTGCCCAAAATAAAAAAGGTTTTATTCAGATTCAAAATGCATATAGGAAAACCCTGAAAAGAAAAATCTCAAACAAGTTAGGCATACTCAAGTGGTTGAACATTTCCACCGATAATCGGTAGGCTGGTTTCAGTGTACGTTGGAGGGTTAGTGCAAACACTGTTGATCCTCCTAATAGGGTGGTGAGATGGAAAAGAAAGAGTCTGCTTTTAACTACTTCTTGAATCTTCTATTTGGTCATTTAGAGTAAGAATTAGAAGCTAATCCTTACCTTATGTCTCATTTAAAACATTGCAAGAACTAAAAGATATATAATTGAACTTGAACTAACTGGTACCTTCGATAATAAATCTCCTGGCCACATCCAACTTTGCAGCAATATATTAAAGATGAGCAGTCTATGATCAAAATGATCAATAAACTCAGACGGTCAATGACTATAACCTCTTCTCACTTTGTATCACTTCTGAGCCAATAAAGAGAATCACACCAATAAGCAGGTGGCTTACAAAAGTATAAAAATAGAATTTAGTTCTAAGTTGTATTTCGTTGTTGCGATGAAAGTATATCAAGTTAAGTAAGCCCGAAGGTGTATTCACTAATTGTAACTCTGTGATTTTGACCAAAGAAAATTGAAGTAAGAATGCAACTAACATATATCAAGTCTTGTTCAAATAAAATTGGAACAAAATAAAAAACAATACATATGACGATACTTGATTGACAAGAAAATTTTGGAATGGAAGATCCGCCAAACATCTTCCCCTGGTAATGCGAAAATCTATCATTTATAGGAGTTCATCACTTGAAATGTGCAGCAGTTGCAAAAAATCAAAAGCAGTTTTTATTAAAAATGCAAATAGGAAACCACGTCTATTACCATCTCCTAAAAATGACTGATTAAGTCATGTTTGAATAGAAAGTAATCATGATTGAAGATAGCGAAGGGTTAGAAAGCCAAGCCTATTACAATGTTTCTTCTTCTTCTACGCTTCCTCCTCCTCCCACTTCTTCTTCTGATGTATCTGGACAAGTAATATACAAAACTTGAATAGAATTAGAATAATTTGAACTTGTTTAAACTAAAAAAGGAGACCTAGAAATTAGAAAATGCCACTGAAGTCAAACAAATCAGGCACACAATATCGCTACGAAAATGTCGATTGGTTTAGTTGAGGTGTTTTAAACATAAATTTGAAAGGAATCACGAATCGTGACCTTAAGCCGCATTTAGGACATTACAAGATCTAAAATACAAAAATAATCTTAAACTAATTGGTACCTTCGATAATAAATCCTCTGATGTCATCCAACTTTTCATATATGCCTGCTGAGCAGTCGTTACATAATTGGAGGGTTTCTTATGGACACAAGCTAATGTTGAGTGGAAGCAATACATGAGATAATCAACTGTGTCCAGAACTGCAAAATTTTTGTACACGTTGACGTTGGTATCATACTTGTATAGATCATGTTACTGTTTTTGGGGACGTCGTACAAGAAAAGACACTTGCTTGTTGTCAATCCTGACTAGAAAGCCTATAATATGGCCATCCGGACCTAAAACAAAGTTTTCCAAAGTGTGGGAAACCCTCCAACAGCTGCTTGCTCTATCATAAGTTCCAATGACTATGTACTTTCTGAAAATGCATACAAGGGTAAGTAAACCTTGCGCCCTCCCTAGCCATATATCGCTGCGACCCCTCATATCCCTACTAGTAAAAAAATTTCCATAGCTGAGAACATAATGATCAATAAACTCGAGAGGGTCAATGAGTATACCCTCTTCTTTATTTGTATCAAGAGCTAGAATACAATCGTCACTTATGAGAAAATAAAAATAAGCATGCCAATAAACAAGTGGACTACCGTACGGTAAGGATATGACACTATTGGTTCTTAGTTGGATTTCACGCCACAAGCCAGATCTCTCTAATGAAAGTAATTGAAATTTTTAGAACAAGTTGGAATTTTCAACCATGTTACTTACTGTTACCAATTTGTATTGATCAGCATTAGTGTCACGCCTCGAGCCTACACCCTGGACGTGGCCGGCACTCGAAGACCATTGCTGGCCCCCAAGAGAACCCTTGGCCTGACTTTCTTAACTCAGCAGAAACCTCACTTAACAGAATTACTCAATGCAATGCAAGGTTATAAAATAACCTACAGATAAAATCTGACCAAAAAGGCAACTCGAGTCCCAAAATAGAATATTTACATATATACCTATACATAGATGAGAGACTCAAAACTAACTGACTGACTGTCTATGAAGCCTCTAAAATACTGAGATGGATGTTGGGACAGACCCCACAACATCCTAATAAAGAAAAACTAAGAGAACAAAAAAATTGAGTCCTCCGAAAGGCAAAGAGGCTCACCACTGACTCTGGAGTGCTCAATTGGACCAACGGCGTGCTGGATGTTGATCCTGGGTACCTGCGTCTGCATCATAATAAGATGCAGGCCAACTGGCATTAGTACATGGAATGTACGGGTATCCGAGCTGGACCGCTAAACAACAACTTAAGCTTGAAAAGAGTACAAAGGAACTCTTACCTTGGCTCTGTTCAACTCAAGAATAACTGAACTCAATATATAAAGCAATAAGACACATGCAATATATAAAGCTTGTAAAACTATTAAAACATGACGTAAAAATCATATTTATAATATCATAAAAATACCATGCTTCCTCTCAAAGTCTACTTGTGCAATGCATGAATGAAATCCCATACCCCCATCCATACTAAGCAGAACCCCCGAGGAACCATGCAATTTCTACTGTGGGAGTTCTCAAACCGACAGCCACAACTACATGCTTAAGTAGTGATACAACGTTTTACCTCACGTTGCCCAAGGACCATCCTATACCTTGCCGTGATATAGGAAGCTAACTTTACTAAGTGGATCCACTAGCTTAACTTTACGTGATCATCTAAAAATTATGACTCATTAAATCCTATGTTGGCTACATGGTTCTTATGGAGAGTTGAGTTAATATGAACTCGTGTCCCCAATTCGGTGCTCAAGACTACTCCCAAAAATACTTTAGCTCATAAGTGTTTTAAACACATTTTTCTTAGGTTGAGATAATTACTCAAAGCTTAGCCCAAAGGCTCTTGAAAACCCTTTCTAAAAAGAACATCTCAAAACCATATTTTAATATGATCATTGATGACTCGGCATATTCATACTGCTTAAACATTGATGGAATATCTAGAGACTATACTGTTTAAACATTGATGACATACTCGATTGGTCATACTAATCATGTTTTAGAAACTCTTTCACAAAACTCATCTTTTCTTAAAAAAAGATAGTATTCAAACTTCTCAAAACTCTTTCGGAAATCTCAGCTTCCTCTCGTCTTAAATGTGAAAACATTTATGAACTTCTTTGCGAATACTTAGTTCCCTAATAACTTTTGAGAAATGAACTTGACTCTATACTCTTTAGTTACTTGGAACCCTCTGCTCTTTACTCAACTTGAAACTCTATACTTAACTTGGAACTTGAGCCTTAAAATGAAGTTAAAACATTCAATAAAGACTCTTGAAAAACTTTAAAGACTTACTTTGACTTGCTTAACTTCTACGCTTAAGTCTTAAAACAAGGTTTAAACATTTGTAAAAGACTTCTTAAAATATGGTTCATGTCGAATTATGGGCATGAATGACTTGACTCGAAGGTGTACAAGCTACATGGAACGCATGTATATGACACTTCTCATTCTCTTACTCACTTGCTCGAGTCTTGAAACAAGTTACTAGAAATTGTAGAAGACTCCTCAAAAAGACTCAAAGGGATTTTCTTAGAATATTCCAAAGAATTCTCAAAACATAACTCTCAACTCTACCTTGAATTTCAATTATGAATTCAAGATTATTATCATGTTAAGAATGACTTTTAGGTGTTTAGAAGTAGCGTAGAGTAGTTAGAATCGAAAATGAGTGAAGGTGCACTTTAAATGAACTCAAATAGGGCAACCGACGACAAACTGGATGGGGAAGGTGACCCTGGTACTATGGGTAGCGTGGGGCGCCAGCCCCTAAACTTCAGAGGTGTGTTTGGGGCGCTCTGGCAGGCGCATCGCGCCAGGACCCCAACCCAGAAATTTCAGCAAGTTTATTTTCTCGTTTTCTCACCCTATTTCGCCTAAAATCGAATGATTTCTTCCCCAATCACTTAGAATCATAAAAACCCTCAATAAACAATAGATTTAACTCAGAATTCCATTCGGGAATATGCACCAAACCAACAAGAAACTTCAACAACACAACCACAAACTTTAACCAACACAACCACAAGAATTCAACAACACAACCAATATTTTATCGGAATTAAAAAGAGTTTAGCGTGTGGGGTAAAGAACTAACCCAACACTATGATCTCACATACCTAATAGGGATCACCCCCGACGATATCCACGACGATCTTTGACGAAACCTTGCTTGATCTTCTCATTCTCCTCTTCTTCTCCTCTTCACTCACAAACCCTCACTCTCACTCTTTAAAATGAGAAAAACTGATCAAAATCAGTCTAACACACTGAAATATATCCAAAAGAAAAGGCTAGGGATAAGACCAAAATACCCTTACAAATTTCCGGACGGACTTCCCTGCCAACTGCCCAACTTCCAAAGGGCATAACTCCCTCATACGAACTTGGAATCGAGCAAACTCGGTGGCGTTGGAAACACCATTCCACGAACTTCGCAAACAGAACTGGAACTACACATAACTCATCCTGAGGTTATGACTGTTCAAAGTTTATAAAAAAACTCATTTTCTTGGGATACTTAATCAAATTTTCCAGATTTTTAATTTTTTCCAAAAATGACTATTTCCAATTCCCAAGCTTCTTCATAGTTATTTCAAATTGCCGGATGTTGCAATATCTCCCCCTTGGGAACATTCATCCTCGAATGAGATTACTCTTACTAAGCTATATTGCTAATCCTCTTTACTCTGCGATAGGTCCCATATATCGGGGACTAAGTTTGTCCTTCTTACCAATCCTCATAACTCCCTGCACGGGTGAAACTATCGAATATACTCAGTCCTCTACTTCAAATTCTAACTCCCTTCTCCTAACATTAGTGTAGGATTTTTTTTTTGACGACTCTGTGCCATTTCCAACCTTTCTTAAATCACTTTGACCTTCTCCATAACTTGATGAACTAACTCTAGATCTATCAACCCTGCTTCACTAACTTCAAACCATCCAAAAAGAGATCTACATCTCCTCCCATAAAGAGTTTCACAAGGATCCATTTGGATGATAAAATTGTAACTATTGTTGTAAGCAACTCCATGTAAGATAGGTAATCATCTCAATTATCCTTGAAACCAATCCCACAATCCACCTTGATACCTCAAAACACCATATCCCCCTTGTTCAAAAGCCATCACTGCTTATGAACATTTTGCCTGAAATTCCAGCAAGATAGGGTCTGGGTCTTTCTCACCTTCTACTTATGACACTAATGATGATTCGGCCCCGCACGCTACTTCTATTCCTCCTTCTGCGGAATCTAAATGTCTGACTCCCAGGCGTGCCAGTCTATGCACATCTTTTGCTAACTCTCTATTTCCTTCTTCAATATGGGTTTTGCTACCCATACACAACTTGCTTAAGGAATCAGCAACAACATATGCCTTACCAGGGTGATAAAGAAAACTCGTGTCATCATCCTTGAGTACCTTAACCACTCTCTCTCTATTTGAATTAAGCTCATTATAAGTGAACACACCCACATGAACATCATACAACAATGACGCCATATCTTCAAAGCGAAAACTACAGAAGCCAACTCTAGCTCATCTCCTTACACCTCGATTCGCCTAACTCGACTATTATTCTCAAATTTATCTTATATTTAGATACCCAGTATGTACTCGAGAACCAATTGTCATAACTGGGCAGTAGTGAACTCCTCTTTCCATTCCTGAAAGTCTTCCTCACAAGCTTCAGATCGTTGAAATTTCGTTGTTCTTTCGAGTCAACCTGGTCAAATAAAACCCTTATCTACTAGATCCCTTTAACTGCTCTTTCAACTCTGTTGGTGCCATTCTATATGGCAAAAAAGAGATAGGACAAGTATCTGGAATGAGGTCTATACTGAAATCTATTTCTCTCTTAGGAGGAATTCCGGGTAGATCATCAGGAAAAACTTCTGGAAACTCTCTTACTATAGGAACTGACTAACAATGAGGTATCTCAACACTAGAGTCATGAACTCGGACTAAGTGATAGATACATCCCTTCGAAACTAACTTTCTCGCGTTAAGGTATGAAATGAAACGACCCTTAGGAACAACTGAACTACTACTCCACTCTATGACTGGCTCACTAGGTTGCTCAAGTATAATATCAAAGTTCAAAGGAACACAAGGAGTTCCAAAAGATAAACTAGCTCTAGGATCTAGCAAAGCATACACATCAAAAGAAAAGACTTTGATCATACCAATGACAACATTTGGATAGTTCTCTTGCTCGTGGCGACTGGTGATTGCGTAGAGGCGGTTTGCTCATCCACCGGTAATAGAAGTAGCTCCTCTATTGCTCAGATTTCCACTACCCTGTCTGCTCTTTGGGCACTCCTTCATGAAGTGTCCCTCTTGTCCACACTTAAAGCAACCTGTCTGGCCCTGACGACACTTCCCTGGGTGGGTTCTACCACACCTAGCATATGTAGGAGCCTTGCTACCCCGTAGCACCATACTGCCTTGAGGATAGGCAAGTCTAGCCCTGAAACTATAGGAATCTCTATTATACCCATCTTTGTTCTTAGGTGCAGGTGCACTAGTAGATGGTGGAGCAGGTCCCTTCTGTTTTTGTGGGAGGGATGACTGATTAGCATCATTCTTTTGCTGCCTGAACTTGTACCTTACTATCTTAGCCCTCTTATCCTTAGACTCTTCTCTATACTTCAACTTATCATCCTCAACTTGTTGTAAATGAATCATAAATCTTTCCAGGTCAATATCCCCTAACATCATAGCTGCCTTGCCTTCCTTGCTTGACTGACGAGACAACCCAGCAACATATAAACTCATCCTGCTCCACATGTCAGCAACCATCTCCGAAGCATAGCGGGAAAATTGTGTGAAATTCAGATTGTACTCATGAACACTCATAGACTCCGGATTAAGGGTGAGAAACTCTTTTATCCTTTCCTCTCGTAACTCACGAGGAAAGAAACGCCCCATGAGAGCACTCACAAACACAACCCAACTCACTGCTGGCGCATCCTCAGCCCTATTCCGTTTCCATTGGTCGAACCAGATTCTAGCACCACCCTTCAATTGGTATGCAGCTAGTTCCACCCTCTCCGACTCAGCAACATGCATCACTTCAAATACTCTTTTAAGCTCCTCAATGAAGTTCTCCGAATTCTCAGTAACACTTGAACCTGTGAAGCTTGGTGGGTTTATCCTTAAGAGTTTATGGATCCTTGAAATATCAACCACTTCGTGTCGATTATCTCTCTGCCCAGCATGATAGGTCGCAACTTGANAAATACTCTTTTAAGCTCCTCAATGAAGTTCTCCGAATTCTCAGTAACACTTGAACCTGTGAAGCTTGGTGGGTTCATCCTTAAGAGTTTATGGATCCTTGAAATATCAACCACTTCATGTCGATTATCTCTCTGCCCAACATGATAGGTCGCAACTTGACTTAATATCTGGATAGCTTCACGAAAATCAGCATATTTGATCTCCTCTTGGGTTTGCACTTCTTGGGCACTTGGTAACTCTTGTTCCTCAATACTCCTCATAGCTGGACGAACTCTGACTTCTCTTCGTGGAGGCATAATCCTCTGATAACACACGCAAACATGAATTAGAAGTAAACTTTTTAGAGATAAACTCTAACGCACGAGATGAGTGTGAAAGAAGTGAGAAATCTTCCTAAATGTTGCAGCCTCCTAATTATAGATGTGGCAAGCTTCACATCAATAACTAGGACTCTACAGACACGGCTTCATAGACACCCTACGACTCTTGAACTCTGTGCTCTAATACCAAGTTTGTCACGCCCCGAGCATACACCCTGGACGTGGCCGGCACTCGAAGACCATTGTTGACCCCAAAAGAACCCTTGGCATGGCTTTCTTAACTCAGCGGAAACCTAACTCAACAGAATTACTCAATGCAATGCATGGTTATAACATAACCTAACTAATAAAATCTGGCCAAAAAGGCAACTCGAGTCCCAAAATAGAATATTTACATATATACCTATACATAGATGAGAGACTAATAACTGACTGACTGTCTATGAAGCCTCCAAAATACTGAGATGGATGTTGGGACAAACCCCACAACATCCTAATAAAGCAAACTAAGAGAACAAAATAACAGAGTTCTCTGAAATGCAAAGAGGCTCACCACTGACTCTGGAGTGCTCAACCGAACCAACGGCGTACTGGATGCTGATCTTGGGTACCTGCGTCTGCATCATAATAAGATGCAGGCAAACTGGCATCAGTACATAGAATGTACGAGTATGGGAACTGGACCGCTAAACAACAACTTAAGCTTGAAAAGAGTACAAAGGAACTCTTACCTTGGCTCTGTTCAACTCATGAATAACTGAACTCAATATATAAAGTAATAAGACACATGCAATATATAAAGCTTGTAAAACTATTAAAACATGACGTAAAAACCATATTTATAATATCATAAAAATATCATGCTTCCTCTCAAAGTCTACTTGTGCAATGCATGAATGAAGTCCCATACCCCCATCCATACTAAGCAGAACCCCTCGAGGAACCATGCAATTTCTACTGTGGGAGTTCTCTAACCGACAGGCACCACTACATACTTAAGTAGTGATACAACATTTTACATCACGTTGCCCAAGGACCATCCTATACCTTGCCGTGATATAGGAAGCTAACTTTACTAAGTGGATCCACTAGCTTAACTTTATGTGATCATCTAAAAAGTATGACCCGTTAAATCCCATGTTGGCTACATGGTTCTTATGGAGAGTTGAGTTAATATGAACTCATGTCACCAATTTGGTGCTCAAGACTACTCCCAAAAATACTTTAGCTCATAAGTGTTTTAAACACATCTTTCTTTAGTTGAGATAATAACTCAAAGCTTAGCCCAAAGGCTCTTGAAAACTCTTTCTAAAAATAACATCTCAAAACCATATTTTAATATGATCATTGATGACTCAGCATATTCATGCTGCTTAAACATTGATGGTATATCTAGAGACCATACTGTTTAAACATTGGTGACATATTCGATTGGTCATACTAATCACGTTTTAGAAACTCTTTCGCAAAACTCATCTTTTCTTAAAATGAGATAGTACTCAAACTTATCAAAACTATTTCGAAAATCTCAGTTTCCTCTCGTCTCAAATGTGAAAACATTTATAAACTTCTTTGGGAATACTTAGTTCCCTAATAATTTTTGAGAAATGAACTTGACTCTATACTCTTTACTTAACTTGGATCTCTATACTCTTTACTCAACTTGAAACTCTATACTTAACTTGGAGCTTGAGCCTTAAAATGAAGTTTAAACGTTCACTAAAGACTCTTGAAAAACTTTAAAGACTTATTGTGACTTGCTTAACTTCTACAATTAAGTCTTAAAACAAGGTTTAAACATTTGTAAAAGACTTCTTAAAATATGGTTCATGTCAAATTATGGGCATGAACGACTTGACTTGAAGGTGTACAAGCAACATGGAACGCATGTATACGACACTTCTCATTCTCTTACTCACTTGCTCGAGTCTTGAAACAAGTTATTAGAAATTGTAGAAGACTCCTTAAAAAGACTCAAAAGGGATTTTCTTAGAATATTCCAAAGAATTCTCAAAACATAACTCTCAACTCTACCTTGAATTTCAATTATGAATTCAAGATTATGATCATGTTAAGAATGACTTTTAGGTGTTTAGAAGTAGCGTAGAGTAGTTAGAATCGAAAACGAGTGAATGTGCACTTTAAATGAACTCAAACGGGGCAACCGACGACAAACTGGATGGGGCAGGTGACCCTAGTGCTATGGGTGGCACGGGGCGCCAGCCCCTAAACTTCAGAGGTGGGTTTGGGGCGCTCTGGCAAGCTCATCGCGCCAGGCCCCCAACCCAGAAATTTCAGCAAGTTTATTTTCTCATTTTCTCACCCTATTTCGCCTAAAATCGAATGGTTTCTTTCCCAATCACTTAGAATCATTAAAACCCTCGATAAATAATAGATTTAACTCAGAATTCCATCCGGGAATATGCACACAACCAAGAAGAAACTTCAACAACATAACCACAAACTTCAACCAACACAACCACAAGAATTCAACAACACAACCAATTTTTTCTCAGAAGTAGAAAGATTTTAGCACATGGGGGAAAGAACTAACCCAACACTATGATCTCACATACCTAATAGGGATCACCCCGATGATATCCACGATGATCTTTGACGAAACCTTGCTTGATCTTCTCTTTCTCCTCTTCTTATCCTCTTCACTCACAAACCCTCACTCTCACTCTTTAAAATGAGAAAAACTGATCAAAATCAGTCTAACACACTAAAATATATCCAAAGGAAAAGGCTAGGGAAAAGACCAAAATACCCTTACAAATTTCCGGACGGCCTTCCCTTCCAACTGCCCAAGTTCCAAAAGGTATAACTCCCTCATATGAACTCATAATCGAGCAAACTCGGTGGCATTGGAAAGACCATTCCAAAAAATTCGCAAAAATAACTGGAACTACACCTAAATCATCCTGAGCTAGGAGTTATGACTGTTAAAAGTTGACCAAAAACTCATTTTTTTCGGATACTTAACCAAATTTTCCAGATTTTTAATTCTTTCCAAAAATGAGTATTTCCAATTCCCAAGCTTCTTCATAGTTATTTCAAATTTCCAGATGTTACAATTAGGGTACTAGACTTGTTTTTTCTAACTCATTTCTAGGAGCATTCAAATATAGAATCAATTGACGCTCTCTAGTTAAGGGATTGAAAACACAGTAGCACCTAATTCTCTCAAACTCAAAGAGAATCAGACCATTATATGTTCCCAAAATCTCAATGCCAAAACATAATGTCGTCACATATTGAGTGATGTGGTTAAAGGAGATTTTTGGGAATTGTCTGATTAATCTCCCATCATGTACTAAAAAGATGAGTTGTGTAGAAGTGACTTTTTGGCATTGGAACAATGTTTTGGAAAATTCAGAATGAGATATCCTACCTTCAACATTCTTGGATAGAAGGTTACATTGAACAACAAACATCAAAAGCCACAGGAGATGATCTTCATAACTATATCATCCGGCATTTTTACACTCACTGATAGACCACTGTGTTTCTCTGCTCTGTTTCAGTTTCTCATGCCCTGAATTCTTTCTATTCTCTTTTTCGAGTCAATTAAGGAAGAAAACAAATGTTTTGCCATTAAACAAGTTGGTGTTAAATAGTATAAAACTTTATTAGGAAAATCTGCGAAGTGATTCGGTAGATTCTGCTGAACTATCAATGAACAAGATATGTGGACCTATAATAAATTATTCTCATTAAGAAATCAAAAAAACAAATAATATATATATATATTATTCAAATTAATTATATCCTGCTTAAGATTATAAGTGTGTTTAATCAATTCTTGAATTTTGTTTTTTTAAGGATATGACACTTCAAGTCCATATAAGCAGACTAGTAGTTAATTGCCCAATCAATGTGGGATTCTAACACCCGCTTCATGCCCAATCCCAAGCCTAAGATCAATGCGAGTGTGTATTAAGAGTCCAAATGGACATGACTCTATTACCATGTAAAGATATGGCACATCAACATCAAAAGGTAGCTCCTGAGGGTAGGATTATTACTTGAGTCCATACAAGGTTCATCATCATTTGGGCTCCCGCTCCACGCTCAAGTTGGATTGATTGTGAAACAGGCGTTAGAGTGGGTTAGAGTACCGCATTGGTTGGGAAACGAAATTGTTAGCTTGAATGGATTTGAGCAATCCTCCTCTCACTATCTAGATTTTGAGGTTAAGTTAGACCCAAGTATCATATCTTTACATGGTATCAGAGTCAAGTTCATCCCCATTCGGGCTCCCCTTTGAGGGTGAATATATGTTGTGTTAGAGTGACTAAGAGCCCCACATTAGTTGGGGATTGGACTAGTGGTTTGCTTATATGATTTGAAAAATCCTTCATTCATGAGCTAGCTTTTGGGTTGAATTAGGTCAATGTGTTATATTTTTACATTTTATATACTCTGTATAAAACACTCATTTCAAGTTTGTCCTATTTGATACATTTATAATGAACCATACATATATTTCATCAGCTCACTAGAACAAATAAAGGATTTAGTTGCAATAACATAATTGTAGTTATATTATATTTAGCAACAATAATAAATATTACTCGTATTTAAAACCAACAGATTATCTAAATGTCACTAAAGACTTTAACGACTCTTGATGCAATAACATTAACCCAATGATCGCTAAATGTTCATTGGGAGCCTAAAGCGAGAGATATGGGAAACGAGACCACATTGAAGAAAGTCCTAACAAGAAACTATGTATTGTATCACTATTACCTCTAAAAGGAAAATTTATTGCCCCTAAATATATCTTTTGTTGTAGTAACTTCAACTACTACAAACTAGATCCTCTATGAGAGCTATTAAGGACCTGCTCTTCTTTTATATTTTGTCGATCATCAAAACATAAGTTTAGCTCAACTCAACACAAATGCTTTAGGTTTTATATGGAGAAAAAAAGGTCACAGATTAATCATCCGGCTTATGCAGATGATGTTGTAATTTCTTTTATTTTCCTCATGTACAAGGTAATCCCTAAACTTTGCTATGTAGGATATAAAATATGACTGTAGTAGGCCAGATAATAAAAGGAAAATGCTTTTTTTAAAATCAACAAGGGGAAATATAAGCAGAATATTGAGAGTAATAATCCTCTGACAATTAGAGTATCATTGTCAGATAATGTCATATCATATCATATTATGTTATAGAAAAGGATCATTGATATACAAGAAATTACATTTAGATGTCAGGAAATTATATCTGATATTTAAACACTTGCATGTTAATTGTTAAGTGGAAGTCTCATATTTCTATTTGAAAAAAGAAAAGGTTCAATCAAATTATGAATGGAAGGTTCACCAAACATCTTCACTTGAAATGTGCAAAAAATGAAAGAACAAGTTTTTTCTTCAAAATGCAGAAACCATGTCTATGGAGTACAATATTTAACAAATTAAAGTCTTATTTAAATATTGAAGGGCAGAAAGTCACCTCTATTACAACATTTCTTCTTCTTCTCCTCCTCCTCCGACTCCTTCCTCTTCTTGGATGGAAATACCTTGACAAAGTTATATGCATAATTTCAGAATAATTAAAAGTGTTTTTATGATGTTTGAGATTCTTTGATAAAAGTTTACATTGAACAACAAACTTTAATCATCTCCCCAATGAATATATCTTCATGCAATTCCATAATATATTTCTTCTGCTCTCTTGTCATTTTTTATGTTGAAATTTTGTTTTAACAACGAGTCCTATTTCAATCCCCATTCCTCTCATATTGAGTAATGTATCATTAGGCATTTGCACATTTTAGTGTTTTGGATAGCATATTCGTTTTACAGCTTTACTTAGCTCTATTTTTTATTTATTCACCGTCATTTAAAGTTGAATCGTCTTACTAATTTCCTTACTCTCTCTTTATTTACATGAATACTTTCGGTGCTAATTGGAGTCTCCTAAAAGACTTCTACCCCAATATTTCATTTGAAGAGCTCCGCCTTGCAACTGGTGGGTTTTCTTCTGAAAGTCTTTTTGGCTCTGGCAGTTATGGGACTGTTTACAGGGGAAGTTTTGCCTCTGATGGAATGGTTATTATTGTCAAGGTACTCAAACTCCAGAATGATTTACACAGATCTTTAAATCCTGCCCAAAACTGTAATCATTTTTGTGGAATTTTTTGCCCCCACACCACACCTGAAACCACTGTAAATTTGTGCTCGTCTGATCTCTACTTAGTATTAGTGCTAATAGAGGTCATATTATATTCTGCTTGATATCGTTCTGAAGAGAGTTTAAGGAGGAGTTTCGAGTAGACGTCAGACTCGCTCTTCACTGTCCTACAACATGTTATTGAGAGTTTAAGGAGGAAATTCGAGTAGACATCGGCCTCTCTTTTCATTCACCTACAACAGGTGACATTCAACCTCTTTTTCTCTATTTTTTTGCCTCCGTGACAAATCGTTATTCTTATCTTAAGAAAATAACGACTTGCCATTAACTTACTTACTTTGCTATAATTATATATGACTACAAAATATATGTGGTTCTCGTTCGAGCTCTCTGTATAGATCTGAAGCCATATTCCTTTCACGTTTTAGTCGTCATTCATTTAATACAAGTATTCATTTCGTGATTAAATATTCACTTGAAAAGAGTTTTTGGGTCAAAGTTAAATTTTTGTTTGATGACTTTATATGATAAAATTTTGCAGCTCATGTATTCATATGTAAAAGTTTGTTAAAAAGAGATCGAGTATTGTTCTTACTAAGTAAGAAATGTTATGCAGGTTACATTTTTTTTAAAAAAAATTACTGTAAGAAAAATGATGATCCTATGCATGCTCGGAAGATTCTTGTCTAATCCTCTATAAGGAAAAAAATTATAGATTTTAAGCTCTTCCCCTAATCCATTAGTTAGTAGAGTTTTATGTATAAGTTTTTGTCACGCCCCGAAGCTACCCCTATGACGCGGACACGGGACCTAGGATCACGAGTGACCCCAAGCTAACCCTACTGGCATACTAAATAAACTAAAGTAAGAAAAAACATTGTGCAGAAGCTAAATCTTAAGATAAACTAAATTATGGGGAATACCCATTCTAAGCCTAAATATATATATATAGGGCACGTGCGTTGCACGTGTATTCGATGCTAATAGTTTAAACTTCTTAAGACATTAGAAATAACACCAAAATTGGAAGTGAAGAATACACGCTCAATTGATAAATAGTTCAATCGATATTCACTATCATCACAAAGTACATCACACCAAAAGTTAATATCAAATGAAGTTGAAATGATCCCCCTAGTTTTAACAAGAAAGAAAGTTCCTTCAGCATTGTATTCTATTACTTCGATAAATACTACTATAGTTAGTAGTTGTATACAGTTAACAAATTGTATAACGTTTTCTTATACAATGCTTTTACTCTATCAAATATTCGACCTAAATGATATTTCAATGACAAATAGTGTGGATATGAGCAACACCACTAATGAATACAAATACTTGCGGCCCATCAAGTAGTTATTGTCACATGAAAGTAGTGTTTGTTGAAGTTGCATCAACTTAAGAGAATTAATTTAATATGTATAAATCATAAGTGCATGTATAAGTACCCTTTATTTGATTTACTTATAAGAATCATTTAATCTGGAATTTGGTAGAAAATATTAGTTGAATAATATGTATATTGCAGTATAAAATATAATGCGATAATAAGTCAACATCAATGTATTTTGTGTGAGCATGAAACACCATATAAAAAAGAAATTCGTATTTCAAATCAAGCCTTCTCAAATTCAAGAGCACCTAGATATCACCATCTCGACTTCTTCTTCGTCTTCTTCTTCCTCATGCAGTCCATGTACCATTTTTGGATCCATGTTTTTTATCTTTTAGTTTGTTGTGGCATCTCAAAATCCATAGACTTATCAAAGGAAGAATGAATATAAGATTATGATAGATAATGTATGTGAAGAAACTAACATAAATTAGTGTATTTTTATTGAAAAAAAATATTAATAATACACTAAGCGGTGAATTCTTACCATGAAGAAGCATATAGTGTGCGTCTATTCTTCTCACTTCAAATAGGGGTATTACTGACCAAAGGCTAAAACCTATAGACCATTACTAACTTGTTGAGTTAATTCTTGTAAAAGAAAATAGAAATTAGTGATATTATGCCTTATGCAGTGTAATATAATATCGGAAATAAACCATCTTCCTGCCATCTTTTGCCAACGTCTTCGGTTCTATAGGTCAAAGTATACTTCTTGTGCCTTGAACTCACTCAACCTTAAATTGCCAAATTTAAGAGCATATATATAATTTAATATGGTTGAAATAATACAACAAATGTGGGGTGATTGAAGAGATTCAAGGTGTTATAAATATTTGTAGCCTTTTAAAGTGCATGTTGAAATTGATTGACAATGAACCTATCTGAATGGCTTGATTATTTCATATATGGAAAATGATCGTCCAAACCTGTAAATTTGAGAATCTAAATATAGTTAGTAGGTAGACTGTATAATAAATTATAACTTGAAGCTAGTCAATGCAATTTATAGTAATATAAAAGGTCATAGCCACTGAATTTTAACATTTTGTTGAGTAAGAAAAAAATCAGCAATAAAAAGTTTTGAAATATGTTCATCCAAATCAATAAAAAAAAGTAGTGACATAAATATTTTTCATACGTTCTCTAGATAAATGAAGTATGATCCTTACCTATATGCTGCAAATGTTGTCTAGATAAATGAAATATGTTCATCCAAATCAAAAGAGAAATGATTGCTTCATGGAAAAAAATATAGTGCACAGCTTACAAAAAATACGAAAAAGGCTAAAGTCAAGTGTGAATCATCTATGAATATAACATCAATAGTAATGTCAAGAACTTAGGCCTTTTTATATATATTCTATAAAGACAATATTTTTCCACCATTAATCCAGAGAATTTGAAAAGACCAAAATTGAATCATATGAATGAATTAACGAATAAATTAATATCAACCCTTCCTCTTCTTTTAGCTTTAAACCAGTAGTAATTACAATGACGGCATTGTCTTTTCATATGATAATAATATCATTAGTATTAATTAGTATACTATGGCCAGTTTATTGTTTAGTATTTTAATATTTAATTAATTATACATTTATGATGAGATTTTAGGATTATTATTATTATTATTATTAATTTATTGTTATATACATATAGATTATAGATGATAAATTTTATTAAATTAGATATCTCAATTAGGAATTAATCTAAGGAAGTGCAAAAGTATAAACATGTTAATTAAAATGATACAATTTATATTATAGATGATAAATATTATTAAATTAGATATTTCAATTAAGAATTAATCTAAGGAATTGCAAAAGTCATAAACATGTTAATTAAAATGATACAATTAAGTATTTAAATTAAATAATTAAATGTTTCATAATATTTTAATTTATAATAGGGATAAAATCGTAATTCAACTTTTAACTTTTTTTGTTTCCNAACTATATATATATATATATATATATAACTATATATATATATATATATATATAACTATATATATATATATAACTGAGAAGAGTTTAAGATGCTGAAATAAACTCAAATGCTAACACTGAATCTAACTATGTCTGAAAATAGCCTCTAACTTACTAGAAGTGTTGGGACATGCCCTAGTTAAATATAGAAAAAATAGAAACTATGACTAAAAGCAAAGAAAACATGTTTTTCGTCCTTGGAGAATGAGGACTCACCAATGATACTGCTGAGCTAAAGATCGAGAATCGATCTATGCGTGATCTGAAAGTTGAGAAACTGAACCTACATCATAATAAGATGTGGCACAGAGTATGCGTTAATACTTGAAAGGTACTGAGCATGCATGATAAAGTAAAGTTGAACAATAAACATAACTGAACCAAAGCACATAACTGAGCAATGATATGAGATAAGCATGATACTATACTGAGAATATTGGACATGATCTAACTGAAGGCAATGACCAAGTTTATAGCATTCTTAGACTGAAATCTGACTGTAATTGATAACATGGTCAATGCAATAAAATCTGATTGTGCTACTAATAACTGACATAAAACAACATAAGCTAAATGTGGAGTCCGATGTATACGCCCTATCGAGAGGACCCAATATACCCCGCCAAAGGTATAGAGGCATGACTGGCTTAATCAATAAATTGATGCCCAATTATGAGACTTACAACGTACAGGTGACGTATTTCTGGGACTTGATGGTGACTGACCCTTGTCCACTCGATATTAAGCTACTCTAAATAGATTATGTAATTAACAATTTATCACTAAATTTCTGTAATATTGGATAGTTCAAAATACTGCCATGTTAACTGAAAATGCAACATTAATGTGTTAATAATGAAACATTCAAAGTTGAGGCATGTATAACTGAAGTAACTGACCTAGCATGTGTAATTCATGAACTACATAGCTAGGGTTCTGAATTTATGAAGAAATCTACGCAAAACAATACTAAAATCATGATAATCATATTAGGAACATTAAAGTAACTAATTCATAATAATATGGTGAAATTCTAGAAACGCTAGGTCTTGATAATATGAAAAGAATCAAGAATCTAACTGAATTCTAGGGACCTAATTGGTGAATGGAATCCACTAGTGAAACCTCATATACGTGGTGACAAATTTCACAAAGAAATCCTTTGATTTCTGAGCTTGAACTGATGAAAACACGCTGCGTTCTTGAACTAGGGCTGCTCGACTTTCTCCGCTATTTTGTCTATGTTTGATGAATAATTGGTGAATAATTGATTAGGTTAGGTTCTTATTAGTTTACTAGGCTAAAACTGACCAATACTATGTAGTTTATGGGTTAAATGACGTAGTTTAGGGGTCCAACACATTAGGAAAAGACCAAACGACCCCTGACTTAAAATCTGCTGAAGCCACCGACGAGACTAATAGATGGTTCGTGGAATGACCCATGATCCATCCTGTCACTCTATCGATCGACTTCAGAAGATGGATTATGGGGTCCTGAGGGTCATGACCTACGAACGGACCGACGGTCCGTCGACTGATCAATCAGCCGTCCTATCTATTCGTCGATCAACCTTAGAGACCAGGTTCAGAGGGGTCATGAAGCTCTCGACCTATGGATGGATCCATGGTCTGTGGACTGATCCACGATCCGTCCTGTTAGTCTATCGATCGACTTTAGAAACCAGGTTCTGAGGCCTCGATCAATGGACCTGGACAACGGTCCGTGGGTCATGCCTCATAATAGTTTTTGTCTGAATTTCTCAGAATGGTTGCAGGCGGTCATCCACTAACCACTAAGATGGGCTGTAGGTCACCCTACGGTCCGTGGGTGGCAGCCTTGGGTTGCACCAACAACTTCTGGAAATCTATTGGTTTGGTCTGTTTTCGAATACAGGGTGTTACATAATCTCCCCATTAGGAACATTCGCCCTTGAATGAAGTCTAAATTAGTTGGATAGGGAGGGAAATAGCTACAAACCCTACCACTATTTACTACAAACTGATTTCTGACTGAACTAAGTTCCAAGGACATGCAAATACGCTAAAAATGCAGGTACAAATTGAAGGAATATGATACTAAGACTGAATCTACACATAAATGACTGAAAAATGGAAGAGGAACTATTACTTCAAGCTGGAATGGAATCAGAAGGAAAAAGATTAGGATACTTGGCCTTCATGGCTGCTTCTCCTTCCCAAGCATGTATCTCCCTCTACGGACTGGCTCCTCCACAAAATCTTCACTGAAGCAACTTCTTTGTTTCTCAACCTTTGAACCTGACGATCAAGAATCTCAACAGGTACCTCTTCATAAGTGAGACATCCTTCACAACCACACTTTCTAAAGGTATAACAAATGTTGGATCACCTACACACTTCTTCAACGACAAAATGTGAAAAACTGGATGCACTGTTGTTAGTTCTGTTGGCAACTCTAACTTATAAGCCAATTTATCAACTCTTTTAAAAATCATGTAAGAGCCTACATATCTAGGACTGAGCTTCCCTTTTTTTCCAAATCTCATCACCCCCTTCATATGTTACACTTTCAGGAAAACCCAATCATTAACTTGTAACTCTAATTCCCTTCTCCTTACATATGCATAGGACTTCTAGCGACTCTGGGTTGTCCTAAGTCTATCTCTAATGAGTTTAACTTTCTCCATAGCATCATCAACCAAATCTGGCCCTATGAAGGCCTCTTCACCTACTTCAAACTAACCAATTGGAGATCTACATCTATGCCTATACAATGCCTCATAAGGGGTCATGTGAATGCGGGAATGGTAACTATTATAGTAGGAGAACTCTATAAGAGGAAAGTGATCATCCCAACTACCCTTGAAATCAATCACGCAAGCTCTCAACATGTCCTCTAAGGTCTGAATGGTGCGCTCTGCCTGACCATCCGTCTATGGATAAAATGTTGTGTTAAGATTAACTTGAATACCAAGACCTGTCTGAAATGACTACCAAAAAAGAGAGGTAAACTGAGGACCTCTATCTGACAAAGGGCTCATTAATGTAAAGCTTGGCGTAGTCCTTCACCGAATTTTTAGTCTTAACAGCCAAATATCGTACAAACTTAGTAACTCTATAAACTATCACCCAAATGGAGTCATGTTGTCTGCTAGTACGAGGTAAACCTGTAATGAAGTCCACATTGATCACTTCCTACTTCCAAGTAGGAATGTTGATCTGTTGAGTCATACCTCCTGGTTTCTGATGGTCTACCTTCACTTGTTGACAATTAGGGCACTTGCCACAAAATTCGCTATATCCCTTTTCATACCATTCCACCAAAAGACTTCTTGCATATCACAGTACATCTTAGTGTCACCTAGATGAATCGAATATCTGGAATTATGGGCTTCTGCAAGAATCTACTGTCTCAACTCACCCGCCATAGGAACACATAACCGATCTTGATAGTGAAGCACACCATCTCCCCCTTAGGAGAAAACCTCAACTCTCTGTTGATGGACTACACCCTTTAGTTGAAGCAATATAGGATCACTATCTTACTTTCCTTAACCTCCGCTACCAATGAAGATTCCGACCCATTCTGAACTGTTACACCACCATCTGATATGCTCATAAGACAAACTTCTAAGCAAGCAAGTTTGTGAACATCCTTTGCTAGTTCCTTTCTTTCTTCTTCAATATGTCCTACATTCCCCATAGATAGTCTACTAAGAGACACTGCTACTACATTGGCCTTACCAAGATGGCAATGCACACTCATATCATAATCTTTGAGAAACTCAAGCCATTTCCTCTGGCAAAGATTCAACTCTTTCTAGGTGAACACCTATTGAAGAATCTTATGGTTTGTGAAAACATCTACGTGAATACCATACAAGTAATGTCTCCAAATCTTAAGTGCAAACATCACTGCTGCAAGCTCGAGGTCATGAGTTAGATAGTTCTTCTCATGTACCTTATGTTGTCTAGAAGCATAAGTTATAACCTTACCTTGCTGAATCAATACACAACCTAGGCCGACTGTGGAAGCATCACAATAGATCACATAACCATTTGAATCCTCTAGTAGAGTCAAAACAGGAGCTGTAGTCAACCTAGTTTTTCTATTCTACGAAGCTTTTCTCACAATCATCTTACCAATGAAACATGACCTTTGTCTGAGTCAACTTAGTCAATGGAGAGGCTATGGATGAAAATCTTTGCACGAACCTTTTGTTATAACCAGCCAAATCCAAGAAGCTTCATGTATCTGTAGGAGAGGTAGATCTGGCCCACTGTTACACTGCTTTTATTTTCTGAGAATCCACTTAGATCCCTTCACTAGACACAATATGACCAAGGAAAGAAACATATTGCAACCAAAACTCACATTTCCTAAACTTAGTGAATAACTGGCAATCTTTAAGAGTTTTCGGGACAAACCTCAAATGATTCGCATGTTCTTCCTCATTCCTAAAGTAAATGAGGATATCATCAATGAAGACGATAATGAACAAGTCTAAATATTGCTTCAACACTTTGATCATCAAATCCATGAAAGTTGCAGGAGCATTGGTTAGTATAAATGATATAACCACAAATTCATAATGACCACACTGAGTTCTGAAGGCTATATTCGGGATGTCAATATCTCTAACTCGGAGCTGATGATAACTGGATCAAAGGTCTGTCTTCGAAAAATGACTAGCACCCTGAAGTTGGTCAAATAAGTCATCAATCTAGGGGATAGGGTACTTATTCTTGATTATGATCTTGTCCAACTGCCTATATTCAATGCACATTCTAAGAGAACCATCTTTATGTTTCACTAACAACACTGGTGAACCCCATGGGGAAATACTACGACTGATGATGCCCTTATCTAGAAGGTTTATCAACAACTCTTTCAATTTCTTAAGCTAAGTTGGAGCCATTCTGAAAGGAGGAATAGAAATAGGCTGGGTATCCGGAAGGAGATAAATTCCAAAGTCGATTTCCCTTTCTAGAGGAACTCTAGGAAGATCTTCTGGAAACACTTCTGGATTTCATTAACTACTGAAACTGACTCAATAGTTGGGGTTTCAGAGCTAGAATCCTTAACCCAAACTAGATGATAGAGATTACCCTTGGAGATCATCTTTGTGGCCTTAAGGTAAGAAATGAATAGACTTTTAGGTGCTAAGCTACTATCCTTCCATTCTAAGATTGGTTCGTCTTGAAACTGAAAACGAATAATCCTAGTTCTATAATCGACTAAGGCATAATAGGAATGTAACCAATCCATGCCTAGAATGATATCGAAATCTACCATTTCTAACTCTACAAGATTTGCTAAGGTGACTTTCTGATAGACTGTGAAAGGGCAATTTTTCTATACCCATCTAGCTATAACTGGGTCACCAACTGTAGTAGAGACTGAGAAGGGCTTTAAGAGAGTTTCTGGACTAACATTGAAGTTGAATGTTATATAGAGAGTTATAAAGGAAAGAGTAGCCCCTGGATCTAACAAAGCATAAATGTCTAAGTAAAATACTCGTAACATACCAGTGACTACATCAGGAGAATCTTCTTGATCTTGGCGAGCCTGAAGAGCATACAACCTATTTTGGCACTATCCACCACATGTGTCAGATGAGTTACCTTGATGAGTCGGGCGACCTACTGGTGCTGCTGAAGTTATAGACTGAGCCCTACCATTATTGCCCCCTTTACCCTGTTTAGCAGAGGACAATATCTCAACCTTTGACCAGACTGACCACACCAAAAACATCCTTTCTTTCTGCAAGACAGTTGCCCAGATGGTTCTTACCACAGTTTGGACAAGTTGGGTAGGTTCTGGTGCCTGAAATACTTCCCTGAAATTTAGAGCCTGATGCCCCCACCTTTATGATCCTGTTGCAACTTGAAGGATTGAGCACTAGCTGATGAAGGTAATGGATTTGGAGATTTCTGTTGAAACTACGAGCGACTTCCACCACCAGATTTCTGTTGAGAATAATTATAGTTGCCTGTTCTAGCCTTCTTATTATCCTTAGCATGTTTCCTAAGCTTATCTCCCTCAGCCTTCTAAGCATGAGAAATGAGCCTAGAGATGTTCATATTTTCCAGCAACATAGCATTCCTACACTCTGTTTTCATTAAGTCGGATACCCCATATAGAAACTTGTTCAATTCAGCCCTGGAATCGGAAACCATGTGAGGAGCATACCTAGAGAGTTGGGTGAACTTGAGTCCATACTCTTGTATTGTCATGTTACCTTGCCTCAAATTCATGAACTCCTGAGCTTTCTACTCCCTCAACTCTCTTAGGAAGAACCTGTCCAGAAAAGTCTCAATAAAGCATTCCCAAGTGATAGAGCTACATCAGTACCCCTATTTTCTTTCCATTGAGTATACCAGATGTGACATCTTTAAACTGATAGGATGCTAACTCTACCCTATTATTACCAATTTTTGCATCACTCCAAAGATCTTCTTGACCTCATCTATGAAGATTTAGGGATCCTGACAAATCTGCGACCCTAAGAACTTAGGCGAATTCATCCTAACAGAAGCATGAACACTGGCTTCCACTAATCCACCACTAGCATTTACTGGAACTGGAGCCTGCTGGCAATTCTGGTTGGTCACACTTTGAGCCAAAAGCTGAATGGAGTTCCGAAACTCAGCATTCGAAACTTCTTGATCTGGAACTGGAGAAGCTGCATTAGCATTGCGTGCATTCACATTCCATCCATAAGCTAAACAAGGAGGCATGATCTGAAAGAGCATAACGTCTACTTAGAAACGAGGAATTATATCATATCTTGCGCATGATAAGAATATCAAGAAAGTGAAGTTTTCATAAAACACTTCGTAGCCTCCTTCTCATTAGATGTGTTGCAGTTCACACCCATGAAAAAGACTCTACTTAGTGCGGCTTTTTAAACATCCTAGGACTGTTAAACCTAGTGCTCTGATACTAAGTTAGTCACACCCCGAAGCTACCTCCAGGACACGAACATGGGACCTAGGATCATGAGTGACCCCATGCTAACCCTACTGACATTTCATAAGCATACTAAATAAACAGAAGTAAGAAAACATTGTGCAGAAGCTAAATCATAAGATAAAATAAAATTATGGGGAATACACATTCTAAGTCTGAATATATTATAAAACTGAGAAGAGTTTAAGATGCTGAAATAAACTGAAATGCTAACACTAAATCTAACTATGTTTGACAATATTCTCTAACTAACTAGAAGGGCTGGACATGCCCCAGCTAAATCTAGCAAAAACTAAAAGTAAGACTAAAAGCAAAGGAAACATGTTTGTCATCTTTGGAGAATGAGGACTCACTATTGATACTGCTGAGTTGAAGGTCGGGAACCAATCTATGCGTGATCTGAAAGCTGAGAACTTAAACCTTAATCCAAGAAGATGTAGCGTAGAGTATGTGTCAGTACTTGAAAGGTACTGAACATGCAGGATATAGTAAAGCTGAACAATAAACATAACTGAACCAAAGCATATAACTGAGAAATGATATGAGATAAGCATGATACTATACTAAGAATACTGAACATGAACTAACTGAAGGCAATGACCAAGTTTATAACATGCAGAGACTAAAATCTGACTGTAATTGACTACATGGTCAATGCAATAAAATCTTACCATAAGAGAGTTACTAATAATCGACACAAAACCACATGAGCTAAATGTGGAGTCCGATGTATACGACCCATCGAGAGGACCCAATATACCCTGCTAGAGGTATAGAGGTATGACTGGCGTGATAATTAAATTGATTCCCACAGAGGGGACTTGCGACCTATGGGGCATGTAGTTCTGGGACTTGAGGGTGACTGACCATAGTCCACTAGGTATTAGGCTACTCCCAATTTATTATGTAATTAACAATTTATGACTAAATTTCAGTAATACTAGGTAGCACAAAATACTAACATGCTAACTGAAAATGCAACTTTAATGTGCTAATAATGAAACAATCAAATCTGGGGCATGTATAACTGAAATAACTGAACTAGCATGTGGAATTCATCATCTAAAAGAACTACATATCTACAATTTTGAATTTAACCAAAATCATGATAATCTGATTAGGAACATTAAAGTAACTAGTTCATAATAATCTGCTGAAATTCTAGAAACCCTATGTCTAGATAATATGAAGGGAATCAAGAATATGACAAAATTCTAAGGACCTAATGGGTGAAAGGAACCCACTAGTGAAATCCCACATACGTGGTGATGAATTTCACGAAGAAATCTTTCAATTTCAGGGCTGAAGTTGATGAAAACTCATTGTGTTCTTGAACTAGGTCTGCTCGACTTTCTCCTCTATTTTGCTCTAAGTTTGATGGATTTTTGGTGAATAATTGATTAGGTTAGGTTCTATTAGTTTACTAGGCTAAAACTAACCAAAACTACGTAGTTTAGGGGTTAACCGACGTAGTTTAGGGGTCTAACACAGGAGAAAAAGACCAAACGACCCCTCACTTAAAACCTGCTAAAGCCACTGATGGGACTGATCGACAGTCCGTGGATTGACCCACGGTCCGCCCTGTCAGTACGTCGATCGACTTCAGAGGATGGGTTCTTGGGGGTCTCGAGGGTCTCGACCTATGGACTAATCGATTGTCTGTGGATTGATCCATGATCCGTCCTGTCAGTCCGCTGATCGACTTCAGAAACCAGGTTCTTAGGGGTCCTGAGGGTCTCGACCTACGGATGGATCGATCGTCCGTGGACTGATCCACGATCCATCCTATCAGTCTGTCGATCGACTTCAGAGACCAGGTTTTGAGGCCTCGATCCACGAATCTGGACCACGGTCCATGGTTAGACTTAAAGTCCGTGACAGTGGGTCATGCCTTAGAATAGCATTTATCTGAGTTGGGGAGGGTTGTAGGTGGCCATCTATGGACTACCATGACGGGTTGTGGGTCAGCCTACGATCCGTGGGTGGCAACCGTGGGTTGCACTTGCAACTTCTGGAAATCTACTGGTTTAGTTTATTTTCGGATACAGGGTGTTACAGTTTCCTTCTAAATTATTTAGTAATGGCGGCGTAAAATGTGGAAGGATCATGGATTGAAAATGTGTATTATTAATTTTGTGCTTAAAAGACATGAAAGGTGGCTTGGCCATTTTGAGTTTGGTTTAAAGTTACCAATTGTAGGAGAATATCTTGATAGGGATTTTCACATTTTTCGTGTTTTGGATTGTATATTCGTTTTACGACTTTATTAAGCTCTATATTTGATTTATTCACTATCATTTAAAGTTGAATCATCTTACTAATTTCCTTACTATCTCTTTATTACATGAATACTTTCGGAGCTAATTAGAGTCTTCATAAAAGACTTCTACCGTGCAAAAAGTCTCATTTCAAGACTCATCACCATTGCTAGATTTGAAAGCGTGCATCATCTCTTCCGCTTTGTGTCTCCCGCTTCTCAAAAGCTCATGCAAAATGGACATGGCAAAGTAGCAAAGAAATCTGGAAAACTACCCATTTCTTTTCTCTTTTAGTCATTCCTTTATTATGCTTCTGTTTGTGCTGATATTTTGACTTTATATTATTTATATGACACTTATTTGCTCTTTGCCCTTTCTACTTTTTTTAGACTAGCTACTTTAGTATTTAATATATTAGGTATGTTGGGTCTCGTGGAATGTTCATTTTGTTTGCAAATCATTTTAAAACATAGATTACTACACTTTGATTAGATCCATTATGTTTTTTACGAAAAAATTGACTAAATCCCTTCACTGAAAAGTTTTTGGTTATTAAATGTCTAATAAACAAGCTTGATTCAAAGTTTTAAACCATTTCAAAAAAGGGGGATGTGAACTACTAATGATGGATAAGTTTTCAACGGCTTGGATAGAGGTTTCGTTGATCTACTTTTGTTTTATTACTTTTCTGATTTGTTGCAAAATATGAGGGGTTTTATTTTTAAGATATATGTCACAAGTATTTTATAACATATTCCTTTTAAATTTGCTCTTTATTTTTTAACTAATTAACCTAAGGTTTGCCCAGCTAATCATTTTTAACGGATTTTAAAGTATGTTTGTCTCCCCTTAAGGATAATTTGAACTTTTACCTATAATTCCAGAAGGTTAAACAATAATTCAAAGTTAACTTACCATAACTTTACCAAAATAGGTGTCCTAATTCACTAATATTTTGTACATCGTTTGACCTCGAGTTAAAATTGGGTATAACATTAAGCATTTTATTATAAATAAGACAAACTATATGAAGAGATTGACAATGGATGAGTTCACTCGTACTAGAAGCTCAAAGGAGCCTACAATAATTCTAGCATGAATGCAGTTACAAAAAATGATTATAAGAAATCAAAAGTGTTAAATTCATGATTATAATTTATTATTGAATAAGAGTGCTAAGTAATTTTTGTTTATTAATAAAGAATAAAATTTTCAGTTAATTTTTTATGGTCTTTTTTCATAAGATGATGATGATAAAAGATTTAGCTTCTCTATTTTAGCTTATTCGTAACTGTAAAGATTGTCATATATTTTGATTGATTGTATTGATTTCTTTCTTGATCCTTATTCATAACAGTAAAGATTGTCATTTATTTTTAATTGATTGTATTGATTTTCTTTCTTGATCCTTATTCATAACGATAAAGATTGTCATTTAGTTTAATTAATATTGTTTTGATTTCTTTCCTGTTCGTTATGTTCCACCCTCTTGTATAGTTACCCTGTTAATTATTAATAAAATCATATCTTTGCTTGGGTTTAAATTCAAAACAAATTGGTAACCATCAATATGTTGACTTAAATTCCAACTAGTTCTACAAATTGCACGTACTTTCATAAGAGCGATTTGATTTATGGCGTGAAATCCAACTGATTGGGGATACTTTCAACTATTTGGTCTTTGGTAGTCCATATATTAATTCGGGTAATTTTTTATATTGTCACATAAGTGACAGTAGTGTTGTAGCTTTTGATACAAAGAGAGTAGATGAAATACTGATGGACTGTTTTGAGTTTATCGATCATTGTGTTCGCTTCAATCGATCTTACTGATGGCACACAAAGATTAATAAACTTAGGAAGGTCAATTAGTATAGCGTCTTCTCTCTTTGTATCAAAAGCTACAACACTACTATCACTTATGAGCCAATAATTGTGCCAATAAACATGTGGATTATCGAAGGACATAGAGTTGAAAGTATTGTTTATCAGTTGGATTTCATGTTAACAAAGGATCATGATGTAGAGGATCAAGATATTGTGGGAATTATCAACACTATGCTGCTTGGACCTGATATCAAAAATATACAGCCAGCGGGACTCAATCATCAATGAGGTATATGATGAACAAGCTATTGAGGTTGAGGATACAACAAATTTGTATGGGGAATATGTGTAACATCCGGCAATTTGAAATAACTTTGAAGAGGCTTAGAATTGGAAATAGTTTTTTTTTGGAAAGATTTAAAAATCTGGAAAATTTGGTCAAGTATGGGAAAAAGTTAGTTTTTGGCCAACTTTGAACAGTTATAACTCCTAGATCAAGATGATTTAGGTGTATTTCTAGTTATGTTTGCAAAGTTCGTGGAATGGTCTTTCCAACGCCGCCAAGTTTGCTCGATTCCGAGTTCATATGAGTGAGTTATGCTCTTTGGAAGTTGGGCTGTTGGCAGGGCAGTTAACCCGATTTGTAAGGGTATTTTGGTCTTTTCCCTAGCCTTTTCTTTTGGATATATATTAAGGTTTTAGACTGATTTTAAATCAGTTTTTCCTTTTTAAAGTGAGAGTTAGGGTTCTTGATAGAAAAGGAGAGAAGAGGAGAAAGGAGAAGAAGAAGCAAACTTCGTAAAGATCGTCGGGGGTGATCCCTATTAAGGTATGTGAGTTCATAGTATTGGGTTGGTTCTTTCCCCCACATGCCAAACTCATTTTATTTCCGAGAAGAGAGTTGGTTGTGTTTGTTGAAGCCTTGTTGTTGTGGTTGTTGAAGTCTTGTGATTGTGTTGAAGTTCTTGTTGATTTGGGACATGTTTCCGGTTGTGTTTCCGGGTTAAACCTATTGTATATTGAGGGGTTTTATGATTCTAAGTGTTTGGGGCTGGAACCATTGAAGTTAATGAGGTTTACAGTTGGAAAAATGAAGGAGAAAAGTCGAGTTTTCGGGGAAAAGGGGTGGCGCGCCGTGCCTGCCAGCGCGCCCCAAAAGGGACTCTGAAGTCCAGCCCTTGGGGCGGCGCTCCTAGCAGAGCGCCAGCAGGCCCCTTCTGAGCTTTGTGGTCTGGCGCCCCACTCCTCTCAGAGCGCCAAGGACGCCAAGTCTTCCCATTCATTCCCCAGTTTTTCTTACATGTTCCTTGGTGATGTACCTATGTTTTATAGTTGTTTTCAACACTCTAAGGTACATCTAGACATCCAGAACTCATCCATAAACATGAGACTATTACCCTTGAATTCATAATCCCATTCGAGGAAAGTTCGGATCAAAGTCAAGTGAAGTTAGAGTCAAGTCTAGAAGTTAAGAAGTAAGTTAAAGCAAGTCTTCAAATTTTTTCAAGAGTCTTTGTTGAACGTTTTAACTTCATTTTAAGGCTCAAGTTTCAAGTTGAGTAAAAAGTATAGAGTTTCAAGTTAAGACAAGAGTATAGAGTTGAGTTCATTTCTCAAAAGTATTAGGAAACTAAGTATTCCCCACAGAAGTTTATAAATGTTTTCACATTTGAGTAAGAGAGGAACTATAATTCCAAAAGAGCCTTTGGGCTAGTTTTCAAGAAAAGGGAACATCGATTCCAAGTGAGCCTTTGGGCTAGATTTTGAGCAATTATCTCAAACTAAAGAAAGATGTGTTTTAAACACTTCTGAGCTAAAGTATTTTGGTAGTAGTATTGAGCACCGAATTGGGGACGCGAGTTCATATTAACTCAACTCTCCATAAGAACCATGTAGCCAAACATGGGAATTAACGGGTCATTCTTTTTAGATGATCACGTAAGATTAAGCTAGTGGATCCACTAAGTTAAGTAAGGTCCTATATCATGGCAAGGTATAGGATGGTCCTTGGGCAACGTGAGGTAAAACATTATATCATCACTAAGGCTCACAGTGGTGGTTGTCGGTTAAAGAATCTCCCACTAAAGTTATATTACTTTTATATAAGTAAAGTTGAGTTTGTTATCGTTTTATCCTTAATGAACTAAGTTGTTTATAGTGTTTTACAAGCTATTGATGTATTGCATGTGTCTTATTGCTTTACATTTGAGTTCGGTTATTCATGAGTCGAGCAGAGCTAAGGTAAGTGTTCAATTGTACTCCTTTCAAGTTTAAGTGTTTGCTTAGTTTTCCAGCTCGCATACTCGTACATTCAATGTACTGATGCCAGTTGTCCTGCATCATATGACGATGCAAACACAGGTACCCACGATTAGCATCCAGCACGTCGTTGATCCAGTTGAGCACTCCAGAGTCAGTGGTGAGCCTTTTTGCATTCCGGAGGACTCGGTTATTTTGTTCTCTTAGTTTTGTTTTATTAGGATGTTGCGGGGTCTATCCCAACATCCATCTCAGTGTTATAGAGGCTTCATAGACAGTCAGTCAATTAGTTAGTTTTGAGTCTCTCATCTATGTATATATGTAAATATTCTATTTTGGGACTGAGTTGCCTTTTAGGCCAGATTTTATCAATTAAGTTGTTTTATGTCCTTGCATTGCATGGAGTTATTCTGTTGAGTTAGGTTTCCGCTGAGTTAAGAAAGTCAGGCCAAGGGTTCGCTTGGGGCCAGCAATGGTCTTCGAGTGCCGGCCACGTCCCGGGTGTAGGCTCGGGGCGTGACAATATGAATTGAGAGGATTTAACCAGCAGAATGAACTGAACAATACTCTAATTCATTCCTTGGATGGTTGTTGTTTAGTTTTCTTAATTCACAATATATATAAGTGGGTGCAGAAGCGCTTTGTTTATTATTTGTGTATGTTTAGCTTTTTTGTTAATGCATCATCCACATAATATATTTCTGTACAAATTGTAGCTACAATTATCGTTAAGCCCCCGAAAAAATAGAGAAGAGGATGAAGGCATTGATGACTATCTTAGAACTATATTAAAGCAATACAAATTTTGCAATACATGTTATCACAAACTGTGTTCTGTTGGTGATGGGAGGATTGTCAAGTTGATATAAGGAGACCAAAAGATCTATCCCCACCGATGTGAGAAAAGAAGACCAGACAAGGGTATTTTATTTGGAAAAAAAATATAGCAACTCCAGTATATCCTATTATGAATCAGTGAACATAAGAGAAAAGATGGGGAGTTAACTCTTGATTAGGAAAAAAATTAGTTGATATGTCCTTACCTTGCACCAGAAGTTTGTTACTTTTTCAATAGATGAATAATTTAATGCATATTATAAAGAAAAGATTAGGAGGATCAAGCACCAAAGTCAGAATCAATCTTGAAGAAAATTGCTAACAAAATATTTTGTTGTCAATGTCATTGGCAGCTTTTTATATAATTGTGCAACTTATACCACGCATTGGTGCTCCAAATCTCCAATACTAAAATCAACATTTCTGAGAGGTTTCGTCTTTTGGTTCTTGTCATTTTCCAGAATGGAATTTCCGTATCGAGTTATAACTTCCACACCTTTGTGGCAAACCGTACTGTGTTTCATGTGTTTATATTCTCATTTTCTCTCCAACATGCTGCATCAACTGACAATGAAACTGACAAACTTGCCTTTGATTCATCAAGAGTTTTCGTCTCTTGGAATAATTCTGTTCATTTATGTCAGTGGACTGGAGTAAAATGTGGCCTGAGACACAGAAGAGTCATCCGTTTGAAATTTGTTTTGATTGATTGTATAGATTTCTTTCATGATCCTTATTCATAACAGTAAAGATTGTCATTTGTTTTGATTAATTGTATTGATTTTCTTTCTTGATCCTTATTCATAACCGTAAAGATTGTAATTTACTTTAATTAGTAATTGTATCGACTTCTTTCCTAATCCTTTTGTTCCAATGTCTTGTATAAATACCCTATTCATTATTTTAATAAAATCATTTCTTTGCTCAAATTTAAATCTGTACAAATTTGTAACCATTAATATGTTGGCTGGAAATTCCAACTAGTTAGATAAATTTCACCTACTTTCATCAGAACGATCTGAATTATGGCGTTAAATGCAACTGATTGAGGATATTTTCTACTATTTTGTATGTTACCGTCCACGTGTTTATTGGAGCAATTTTATAGTCTCATAATTGACAGTATGTTCTACCTTTTGATAAAAAGAGAGGAGCTGATATACTGATTGACTGTATTGAGTTTATCGATCATTGTGTTTCCCTCTATGGTAAATTTTGATTGATCGTGATTGATGCATAGTGATGCACATGAAGATCAATAAACTCAGGATGGTCAATTAGTATAACCTCTTCTTTATTTGTATAAAAAGCTAGACCACTACTATCACTTATGAACCAATAATTGCGCCAATAAACAGGTGGACTAAAGGACACAGTATTGAAAGTATTGCTTATCAGTTGGATTTCACGTCATAAAAAGGATCATGTTGTAGAGGATATTATAAAGAAAAGATTAGGTGGGTCAGCACCAAAGTCAGAATCAATCTTGAAGAAAATGCTAACAATATATTTTTTGTCAGTATGTCATTGACAGCTTTTTTATAATTGTGCATATTCATCATTTTTTTGTCAATATACCATGCAGTGGCGCTCCAATACCAAAAACAACATTTCAGAGAGGTATCATCGTTTGGTGTTTGACATCTTCCAGAATGGAAATTTTCGCATCAAGTCTTAACTTCCACACCTTTGTGGCTATCCATACTGTGTTTTTTTTTCTCATTTTCTCTCCAACATGCTGCATCAGCTGCTTTTCTTGGGAATGAAACTGACAAACTTGCCTTACTTTAATTCAAATCCCAAATAACTGAGGACCCATGAAGAGTTTTGGTCTCTTGGAATGATTATGTTTATTTCTGTTAGTGGATTGGAGTAAAATGTGGCCTGTGACACAGAAGAGTCGTCCGCTTGAATCTCCAAGGGCTGAGACTGGCAGGTGCAATCTCAGGTCATCTTGGAAACCTCTCTTTGAAGAAAATGACTTCCATAAAAAATTCATCAACAACACAGCAGGCTGTCAAGGCTTCAAAACCTGAATTTGAGTTTTAGCTATCTAGAGAGACAAGAGCCAACTTCTTTAGCTCGATTGACCAAGTTGAGGCATCTTGGATTTTCAGTAAATAGCTGATCCGAGGAGTTCCCTCCTCCGTTGTAAAATTTGTCATCCCTGGTAATCTCAGATCCGATTTAGGCAACTGCTTCCCTGATCTCCAAATAGATTACTTGGCGAAATGTCAATTCATTGGTTCCATACAGTCTTCTTTCGCCAATGCTTCAAAATTGCTAGAGCTTTATTTTTCTAAAAACAATTTCACTTGATATATACCCAGGGGTTTTGCTAACTTGCAGAATTTGTTGTGGCTCAACGTTTGGAGTAACCAACTTTGATACAGTAAGCATGATGACCTTGACTTTGTAATTTTTCTGACCAACTGCTAGCAGTCTACAAAAGCTCTATTTTTTAGACAGACAGTTTGTAGGTACATACCTCATTCAACAGTCAACCTTTCTAGTCAGTTTGGTAAGAATGCTAATATTCTATCAATTTGGCAAGCTTTGGATTTGATGTAAAACTTGAATCCCTGTCGTATTTTCAGCATGCAGAAGAACTAAGGTAGTCTCAGATCTCTTGTTACTTACTGGATTTAGTCTAGGAAGATCAGATATTAGTTCTTAACGTCTACATCAGATATTACGTTTCATTCATGAATGTAAAGAATCATATGTTTTAGGGGATCATAAGGTAGGATCAAATGGTCATGGTGATAATGTTCCTAAAAGATTGTGATTCTAGACACAGATGAGGTATTCTTGTTCCAAAGTTGGAGCATCATGATAAATACTTGAAAAATGTAGAAGTTGCCCCAAAAAAAGATTATATCCACATTCAAAATGCATATAGGGAACCCCTGAAAAGAAAATGCAAACAAGTTAGGCATGATCAAGTGGTTGAACATCTCCACCATTAATCGGTAGGTAGGTTCGAGTGCATGTTGGAGTGTTAGTGAGAACATTTTTTATCTTTGTGTTGCTTCCTTTGCTTTGCTTGTCATTTGTCCTTTTCCTTTATTTGAATATCAATGTCATGCCCACATGACATTGTCTTTTCAAGTCCTCACCAAGCTGCCTTTCCCTCAAGTCCGAACAAAGAATATTTCACCTAACATATTTTTCACACACGCTCTTAAACAAAATGATGAGATAAATGTTCAACAGATTCGTTCGAGTGATAATCTTGCCAACGTTAATATTTGAGAAGCAAAGATATAAGATTGGAATGCGTCTTCTCCATGATATCAAATAAATTTTTCATCAGGGGGAGCAAAATACGCGTTGTACTTATTTTCCCTTAGCAAAGGTTTTGTCCCATTGGATTTTCCTGGTAAGATTTTTAATGAGGCAACACTCAAGGCGTATTACAAGATGTGTGGATTTTTTTTCCTTCACTAGACTTTTTTCCACTGGGATTTCCCTAGTAAGGTTTTAATGAGGCACATTATCTATAAACATCCAAGGTGGAGTGTTAAAAAACCATTTAATTGTGAATGTTTCAATTGTTTTCATCAACAACCTAACGTAATGAACCTATTTAATGTAAGTCTTAATGTTGTACTAACGTATTTGGTTAAAGGATGTAGACGGATATTTTCTAAATCCTATAAAAGGGTATACTTTACCCTTGTGAAATACACACTTGAAGAGAATAAATAAAGCTCTCAACTTTATACTTTCCATCACCATTTGTCTTACCTCCTTGTTTAAGTATTCTAGCATTTTTTCCTCTTATTTTACAACAAGTTTATTTTATTAACTTCTCATATCATTATCTCAGTGCGTTCACTTGAAGGTCGTGAAATTGGAGTATCACGGTTAATAGTGAGACAAAGTAAGAAACCTCAATTAGACACATTATTTTAAAAAGAACTCAAATCTGTTGTAAAACTAAAGCAAAAATAAGACGAGAAATATAGAAGATGAAAATAATAGAAATATAGAGACAAGATATAAGAGTATTTCTTATTGTTCAAAGTATTCAAGTACATCCAATATGAACTCTTACGCCTCTATTTATAGTGTAACATAGAGGCATACAAAAGGTTAGTCATAAACATGACATTAACATGAATATAATGGAGAAAGTTATGGAGGTGAAAGGTTACAAGAATAATGGTCATAGAGGTGGAGGTTATCTTCATAATGGATGGAAGTAATGGAGATAATTACTCATAGTAACATCTTGTTGTAGGGGACATCCATATCATAATATTTTATATCACTCCCCCTTGGATGTCCATAGGTAATGTGCCTCGTTAAAACCTTAATAGGAAAAAACCCTGTGAAAAAAAATCCTAGTGAAGGAAAAAGATTACACAAATCTTTTAATACGCTTTGAATGTTGCCTCATTAAAACCTTACCAGGAAAACCCATGGTTAAGGAAAAGAGTACAACACATATTTCTCTCCCCTGATAGAAACTTTACTGGATATCTCGGAGATGATGCATTCCAATCTTATCTCATAACTTCTCAAATATTGATGTTGACAATCCTTAGTTGATAAGTTTACAAGATTATCACTTGAAAGAGTCTTTGAATGTCTATCTCTCCATTTTGTTGAAAATTATGTGTGAAAAACACTTTTGGTGAAATATACTTTGTCTGGTCTCCTTTGATTGTATCCTTTCTTCAATTGAGCTATATATCATTTTCGTATATGGTGGCCGGAATATCCTATTCAAAAGAAAATCACATATTTTCTGAATATGATAGATCATGATTCCAACCAAACACACTCTCGACTTACTTTATAGATCAATATTATTTCTGCATAATTTTATTCTTTCAATTCCAAAATTTTGTTTTGCCTCCATATATAAGTAGATAGTCCATTTGAGATCGAGCTTTATGCAGATCAAATAAATATTTTGCATCTACATTATCAAATCATTTCTGACTTCAAGATTGATCATTTCATTTTTATTGAAGCTCGTCTTTTCTTCTCAAAGAAAAATCACACATCTTCTATGTGTTGAGTCACTTGCTTTGTTAGTTTTTTGTCGTAACTTCAATGATAATTTGACAATCCTTTCACACAACTTTCATTATGTATATCAAATATTCTTCTAGAATTTGCATAACCAATAATCTATAAGTTTACCAGTTGCACTAATACATTGCATTTTAAATCATTTTCATGAGATCAAAAAGATTTTTTCTCTGTGTTAAGCAGTCTCAAAATCATTGGGCACTCAATCGAATTGGTTTAAGATATTTTAAATCCTTTAAGGATTTTCATATTACATTCATCGTCTAGTTAGACATAATAATCATTCATTATACATATTCAATTATTTCATCTATTGTCAGACTGAAATAAGTCTCACTGAATCCACGACAAGAAAATATATCTCCATTTAATAATCTCAGGATTATTTTTTTGTGAAAACCATTTATTCCCCGAAGCACAGACCGTACTTTATATCTTACGGTTATACTTTCACACAATGATTCATTTGTACCCCACTGACATATATTTTGGTCTATGAACTTAAGTTCAAAAGCATTTCTTTTCTAAGTGAAATAAAATATACTTGAATAATGCATTTTATTTTGCCAATCATTTATCTGCCCATACTCTATTGATAGATTTGAATTTAAGATCCTTGTTATAATTTATAGCATTCAGTGCTACTTCATATCAAAGACATCGTCGATGGTCATTTTGATTTGATTCCAATACGACATAACTATCGAGATCTTTTCATTTTTCATCATGACCTGAACCTTTGCCAAGGTTATATGAAGTGTTATGTCATAGTGCTCTTTCAAAGCACTTACCTCATTATCATGACCATTTTGATAATTTGATCCTTTCCTTCATCAAGGAGTTTTATGTTTGAAATCGATTGATCTATCATGCTTCTGGCGTACCATAGACTTTGTCCTTCAAGGACTATTTATTGGAGCATTTGCAGCTTAATTAAAATATTGGGTCAGCAAATACATCTGGCATATTATTTGCAACATTTTGCAAATGAATTATCTCTTGAAATTCAAGTTCACATTTTTTTAACGAGGAAATCTAACATTTACCCACAATCTCATTTGGGGATCCATCTTTGTGCGTGGTGGAGCAATTAAATCATGTGTACACATCAAATTTTTAGATGGAAATTATTTGGTTCTTGACCCTGAACCAATTGTGATGGGAGAACCTTGTTGGCTTGATGCATACGTGTTAAATAAACTCATCTCATACTAAATTTTATTTGAGAGATTTGTTCTCATAATCAATGATCTAGCTATAATTGGAGGCAAACAATTTCTGCTAAACCAACCAATATTATCAACATAATTTTATAGTTTTGAATTGTGCTCTTAATTTAACAATTTGAGCAACAACCTTACAAAAATCAATTTGTAAGTTGATACAAATGCACATGTGATCATACTATAGATGCATATATTAAATCATAATAGTAACCGGTCCACATGGCAGGTAAACGGGCCCATATTCACCTTTTTATATGTTCCAAAGAATTTCAGGTGATACAATCCCAACCTTAGATGGTACAATGATCATTTTATCATGAGAACAAGCAACACAAGAGAATTCTTGAAGAATCTTTTATTTCTTCATACATATAGCCACGTGAATTATCAATTTCTTTTGCATCACATTTAAACTGGAATGGCCAACCGGTTATGTCAACTGATATTTAGTCTAGTAAACTTCTAGTTTACTTTTGCATGTGATTCCTTCATCAGGCCCATATCTTTATACAACAAACAAGAGAAAGACGGGTAACCTTTTATGTAAATATACATAACCCGCTTTGATTGTAGTAATCTGAAGATATTTAATCTTTCAATAATTTACAGTCTCAATATAATAAATTTTATTTCAATTCCTTCGAAACATAAAAAGTTTCTTTTAAGACTTACTACAACCCCAATAGTATGAACTATTTCATTTTTTTATAGCAACAAATTGGTCCTTCCAAAACTCTCAATTAATTTTGTGTACTGCCACAAATTTCATAACACCATTCTTACGGTGACCATCTTCTTCAAGGAGAAAATTATTATTATTGTCATGGTTAAAATTATTACATGCAAGACTTATTTCTTGACAACCAATGGCAAGTTTGTGTTGCCACACAATAACATTTATTTTGGTCATGACCACAACCTTTATAGAAAAAAAATATTTATTTATTTTGTCCTCCAATAGTTCATAATTAAACATACCACAATAGTTGTGTAGTACTCAAAATATATGATCAAAATGACCATTTATGTCAAAATATTTCTTTTCAATCTCTCAAACCTCCCGTAGAGGTGAGATGTGGCATTTATCCAACCATAAATGAACATGTCCTTATCCATACAAATACTAGTCACATTTTCTTCAAGAAATGGACCGTAACCATTTGTACATGCTCCAAAAGTTTTTATTAGAAAATTATTGCCACGCTTTGACATCAAATTTATGTAACCCACCTCAACATCACCTTAAAAGGTCAAATGTACTAAATGTGCTACCAATTTGTTTTTCTTTATTTTGATAGAGGATTTTCATAACTTTTCAAATTAGATTGCACCAACAACAATGTAACACCCCGTATCCGAAACGGACCAAAAATGCAGATTTTGAGAAGTTGCAGGTGCAACTTAAGGTCACCATCCACGGACCGTAGGTCAGACCACGGCCCGTCCTGGTGGTCCGTGGTTCACCACTGCAACCCCTCCCCAGCCAGCTCAGAAAAAAATTGGCTAAGTCTCGACCCACGGACAGACCCATGGTCCGTAGATCAGACCACGGTCCGTGGTCTGTGTCCGTGGATCAAGACCTCCTTACCCAGCCTCTGACACGAACTACGGTTGACCAGCACGGACCGTCATTCGATCCACGGTCCGTAGGTATGACCGTAGATCGAAGGTTAGCAGCCAGTAAGCTGAAAATTCTGATAGGTCAACTTCAGATGGTCATAACTTTTATCACAAAATGAATTATGTGTCCCATGAACTATGGTTAGATATATAATTGAATTATCTTTCCAACGCCACCAAGTTTGCTAAATTCTGACCTCCGAGTAAAAAGTTATGCTCGTTTTAGTGAAGGCCTGTCGAGCAGGCCTGACTTACGGACGCAATCTACGGACCGTAGATTGACCTACGACCCATAGGTCCAATCCGTAGGTCACTCCGACAGCAGTTAATTCAGGGGTCCTTTGGTCTTTTACTATTTTGTTTAACCCCTAAGATACGTCGTTTAGACCCTAAATCATGAGATTTTAATTAGTTTAACCCTAGAAACATAACTAGAACTTACCTAAGTCAAATCATTAATCAAACTTAGAAAATTAGAAGCAAGAGAGGAGAAAAAGGTCAAGAACCCTAGTTCAAGAACGCAGTAAGGTTCCTTCAGTTCCAGCCCCGAAATCGAAAGATTTCTCCGTGAAATTCGTCACCAGGTATGTGGGATTTCACTAGTGGGTTCCTTTCGCCCATTAGGTCCCTAGAATTCAGTCAGATTCTTGATTCCATGATTATGAACAGACCTAGGGTTTCTAGAATTTCAACAGATCATCATGAATTAGTTATTTAAATGTTCCAAATCAGATTATCATGTTATTGCT